>NC_086155.1:50958293-51261324 GCF_035149785.1 Candoia aspera | reverse complement strand
CTGAATCTCCAGGAGGATGTTACTCCAGAGGGGGGGCACTGTGACAGAGAAGGCATGCTTACAAGATCTCATCAGATGACATTGCTTAATGGTTGGGACATGAATCTGCTCTGTCAGATCTTGAGGGATAGGCAGAAATGATGGGAGAAAGTTGGTCCCTCAGATAGCCAGGCCCTATGCCTTGATAAGCAGCCATCAAAAGTAGTAGTCACCGATAACCTAATCCCCTATGAACCTGCCCAGTTCTCTTTTAAAACCATCCAAATTGGCTGTTGTTACCATCCTCTTTGCCAACTTTTCTTGCCAGACATGCTCAGACATACCCAATCCACAGTAGCTCATTCTGGACATGGAATCTATCCTTGCATGAGAGGCAAATAAGATTTTCCTCCAACCTCTAATTAAAGTTATAAATTGCAGGAGAAAGGATTCTCTAGGCAACAAGAGGTAACATTGGTTCCAAGGGTTGTCTATTCTCTAGAAGAACAGGAAAAAAAGTTAGCTAAGATCTGCATTAAGTTTAATATTGGTTTTCTGTTTTCAGATCTGTTCTTTTCTCTGGAAATGGAGGAAAGATCTGTGTTAGTCTATGCAACAAAGTAAACATGGAGTCTGGTAGCACTTTCAAGACTAACCAACCTTATTAGGGCATAACAAAAATGATTTGGAAGAAGTGCTTTAGAGTTCATGGGAGCACCACTCCTCTCTCCTATTCACAAGGCAGCATAAATTTCTTCAAGATTCCCCTCAAAGAAATGCAACTCTAAAAGAAGCATCACCTTCTTCAGGCTTGTGTGGAAGTTTGAAAAAAGTTGGGCAGCTTTAATGAACAGGAGCGAGATGCTGCATTTGAGCAAAATTCAAAACATTTCTGTATTTTCAAGGTGTGCAGAGGCCTTCTGTATTTTGATTCTCTACACATGGTTGAACCACTGGTGGTTCCCTTTTTCTTTCTGCTCTTATGTGCCATGTCCCACATCTTATTTTTGTTCTGCTTGTTTTAATATCTTCCCTATGTAATGTTTCCTGTTTCCTTAAAAGACTCCATGCCCTCTCTTGGAGCCTGTAATGCTCAAAACTGTTTCCCATAAAAACTAAGAGGTGCTTATTACAGTACCTCACTCTCTTCCTTCCTTCAATTCCCGGCTATCCCTGCTATAGTTCCCATGTTCCACTGTAATGCAGCCTAAGGACATGCTGCTTTCAACCACTGCCTCTTGCTTCACTGGTTTCTCTTGCAGTCATTTTCCTCTCCTTCCTCTATTATTTTCTTGGTGTAGTTTTAGATGGGACAGCAATCTTCCTTCTTGCATGCTAGAGAACCACATTCAACAATAACCACAGCAGCCAAGCACAGATGCAATGGTACATCACTGAGTCTATGGAGACAACCAGCATATTAATATAACAACAAAAAATCACTGAAGCACCCCTGTAGTTCCTTCAGGCAGCCAATTTTAAATGTTTACCACATGCCATCACCAACCCTGTGAACACTCTTCAGCTATTTAAAGTTCTTCGTAGCTACTGGGAGTGATAACCTCAGTGGTACCCAATGTAGGAATCCTCTTGCTTCCTTAGAGTGTGTAATTCATTGGGCCTGCCCCACACAAAAGAATTTAGACTCTCCCCTTCCATGTTATCTTGCTCTACTGCACTCCTCTCACCTTTTAGCACAGTAAATCATTTACCACACATCCTAGTATTGGTTTGCCTGTAGCAGGGCTATAGAGAACATAAGCCAACTGAACAATCAGCCAGATTCTCAAGCGGGTCTACTTGAATTTTATTTCATTGAACATAGTAACATAATAGCTATTTTATTAAACAAACAATTCCAGTTGTTACCAGCCCAAATGCCACCACATACTTGGCAAATGTGTCTCCAAACAAGTTAATAAGTTTGTTCAACCATGGTTGATTAAATAAGCAACAGCTGAGTTTATATATCACATTCTTTTTACCATGTGGTTTGATTTTGGCTTAGCATGTTTTGTGAACCCAGCCAGAATTTCTCAAGTTCTAAAGATGTATAGGAGCTAAAGAGTCTATTAAACAGACACACCATCTTTTGACAATAATTAATTCAATTGCCATCTAAATTAGTGTGGGAGTCAATTCTATTTATGCTTATTTTCTTCCACAGTAAGTAGGAACACCTTATGACACTGGTTGGACTCAGAAGCCAAGCAAGGCTGGACCTGGTTCATACTTTGATGGGAGACCACCAAGGAGTACCAGGTCAGAAAATTGGCTTGGGAAGCCAAAAAAAAAAAACCCCCCACACACCCTCAGAAGGTACTAAGGGCAAACCACTTCCCTACTGCTGGCAATAAAACTAAACTGATACGAAACACCAGGAATCAGTTCAACTGGATGAAGACTACACCTCTGACAACAAAACAATGTTAATTTAAAACTGCATGGAGAATTTATACTGCTTCATTCTTGTCACCTCACAACTATTTATTGCTTTTGTATATCATTGCTTATTTAGGAGGGGAAACAACTATGAAATGAATGCCTTGCTTCTTTCTGCTTTATTCTGCCTTCCTCTTCCTCAGCTCCCCCCAAATTAAATTTGCAACTGAAAGTGAAAATACTTGTGACTGTTAGATTGAAGCAGTTTCCCATAATGACAGAAGTGAAAGTCAAACGTCTCTGGGGGTATCCAAATTTGAGTAGAAGCCACCGAAAGGCAGTCCTATGATATGCACTTTTCTCTGGATAACATTGTATTCATATTTGCATAGGAGAAGCAATAAATATGATTAATCATTAGTAAAGGAGGTTCAGAAAAGCCTCATTTACTGATCATCTCTATGCCAAATCAGTGCCTTATAATTATAATATTAACAGTCATAGTCAGAATTAATAATGGTTTAATATTTAAAGAAAACAAAATTATAAAAATTGTCCATTTTTTTAAAAAAATCCACCTTGTACTACCACTCTTAAAACTAGATGTATATATTGCTGTAAGTTACCTTAATAACTTCCAGATACATGGACTTCAACTCCCAGAATTCCCCAACCAGCATGTCTATTGCTGACAATTCTGGGAGTTGAAGTGCACATATTTGGAAGTTGCCAAGTTTGGGAAACACTGGTTTGACAAAGCATATTATGTGAATCCAAACAGTAAACCATAATTAAACTACCCACTACTGAACTCCATACAAATGCCTGAATTTGCAAAACACAATGAATCTTAAGTTAACTGCATTGGCTAGGTTCATGCAACCCAATGACCCCGCAACTAATACATTTTAGCCTCCTGTTGTGCAAACCTTGATATTCTTTAGTTCAGATGAAGCAAATACTAACACTAGCAACTTAACACTTAATACTTGTGTTAACCTCTCTTGCTGTGGTCAGCTCATGCTAAAATTTTTACTTAGGGATACCATTTGTAGTATGTTACCAGAGCAAGCCTTATACTTCCCAGTGCTAGTTCTGTTTTAAATTAGGTTTTGTTACTTCAAGAAAAGCCAGTAATACTTTGTGAAACCCTACATTATAAGGCACCAGAAGAAAGTACCGCTCAAGTCAAAACAATACAAATGAACATTATTTATAATGCACCTCAAAAACTTGCCACGGTTACAATACCATCGCTAAAAGAAAAAGTGACTGTAAGTACCTGAGGAAAAGGTAGGCCACCTTCTATCATGGCCCAGGTCATACTCACTGCTTATTAATCCGGAGTAACTGTCACTCCGTGGTCCCCAACGTACAGTATCTATTTCTAAACGATGAGAGCCAGATTTTATCCCCAACGACGCACCGCAACGCACGGAGGATGGAGGTGGATTCTTGCGTTCTGGATTTCGGAAATCTCGCGTCTGGAAAGGCAAGGCTCGTCCTTCTCCCCGGGCCTTACTGCTGAACTGATGACCCTCCTGCTCCTCGGAGCACCACGAGGCCTGTGGCGCACTTTTGCTCAGCTGAGCAGGAGGCGCTTCGGAGCGTAAACGACGCTAGCAGTCTTGCATCCCCGTTCCGCATCCAGCCAGAGGCCCGAGTACGCACCGTAACGCAGCCATGAGAACCAACGGCGCCCCGTCCCCAAAGAAACTTAAAATATTTCTTCCTACTTCCCTGGGCCGGGAAGAGCCAGAAGATCGTGGCTGCTGTACGGTTCGCGCATCCCCACGACCCGCCATCGGCTGGGCTCCCCGCCTCACCCGGCCATGGCACTTACCCCGCTTCTAGGGATCGGCTACGACGGCCGCGCCCTTTCCACCCAGCCAGCTTTTCCAGAAGCTGTTCGGTGAACTTGGCCTCGCCCAGCTATTGCACCACTTTCGTTCCCTGCCGCCGCGCTCCTGCGCTGCCAGTGCCAGGCAGGCAAAAGCCAAAGACGACCGGCACTCAGAAAGGAAGGATGAAGTCAATCCTGGAAAACCATAGATGCAAACCAGGTGAAAGCCATAAGGCTTGTTGCAGCGCCCTCTAGAGGTCGTGTTCTTCGTAGCCGCTGTATGTGGTGCAGGAAAGCGAGCGGTGGGGTGGGTTGATCACTTCCTTTCCCCCTCTGCAAATGGTGATCCACGGCCTGCGTTCGTTTTCTTGTCACGTATCACGCAGCTGGTCCATGAAGTCACGAAGAGTCCTTGCGGGAGAACGTTATGTAAAGCGCAGAAAAAGAGTGAGAGCTGGTCAGCAAAGGAAATTAAAGGCAAGGTATAAAAAACCCCAAAGGAAAGCTCACTAAATCTCGTTTACACTAACACCATTCATCCTATGTTTCCATATTTTTGGGTGGGGGGGTCTTCGAGTCAGTGTTGACTCCTGTACTAGTCCCTGCACTTTTCTTGGCAAGTTTTTTTAGAAGTAGTTTGCCATTTCCTCCTCAGGGCTGAGAGAGAATGACTGGCCCCGGGTCAGCCAATTGGCTTCCTGCCTAGAACTGAGGATTTCCCTGCTTCTAGCCTGGTGCCTTAACCACTACACCAAGCACCGTGTCTCTCTGCCTCTCTTTGAAAACCATCTTTGCTTCTACCACTTCCTACATTGTCTTTTGTTCTTTAAGTTTCTCACCTCTTTCTCTGACTCATTCACTTTCTTCTTTTTTTTAAGATATTTTTTATGCCACCTTTATTTATATATAAATAAATAACTCAAGGTGGGAAACATACCTAATACTCCCTCCTCCCATTTTCCCCACAACAACCCTGTGAGGTGAGTTGGGCTGAGAGAGAGTGACTGGCCCAAGGTCACCCAGCTGGCTTTCATGCCTAAGGCGGGACTAGAACTCCTCAGCATACTTGTTTTGCGCTTGTTCTTTCTGTATTCAATTCACATTGATTCAGCCCCCATTCATTCTTGACCCGCCTTATCCTTGTTTTACCATGCATGCTTCCTAATATCCCATTCTCAACTTATTTCTTATGCTGCTCCTGGTAGATGCAACTCTCAGTTCCATATAATAGAAATACACTATTATATACATTTTCACTTCTTTTGACAAACATTCATTCCTTGCAACAAATACCATATTACCATGTATGCTCTAACAGTATTTGAATATCTTAATAGTGTCACCCTCCCAGCCACAAACACAAAGAAAGCCTTAGGAGGGAATCCAGTATAGCTTAGAACCCCCATCCTGGGCTACAGTTTGATGTTTTTCTTCTTGGTGGCCTTAGTGTCTTTTTTTAGTAGCAATTGCTGTTACTATTTTGTAGTTTTGTTTCATTTTATTATACTATTGTTGTATTTTAACCCTTTTACATAAGTAGGGAATGTAAGTTGCTCAGTATCCTGTCAACATATAAACCCTGGCAAAAAAACAAACAAATTCTCCATTCCTTTCCTAACTTTTAATAGCTATTCTACCAAAGTGTACAATATCATCTACTTACTCTAATGTTCCCCCATTTCTCTTTTAACTTGCAATCCATTCACTTCATTTTCCCTGTCAAAAACAGCTATCTCCATGTTGCATAAAACAATGTATCTAACATCAGCTGCAAAAAATTTGGCTTCTTAGCCAACAATGTAGCATCAACTGCATCCAAAAGTCCATATACTGTATATTCATATCCCCAATCAACATACCTCTTATGTCACCCCAAGCATTCCTTATGCACGTGTTGATAAATGTATTAAACAACCCAAGGGGCAACATAATGCATCTTTCTCTCACTCCTCAATCAAATAGTATGAACCTGTAATCTGTATCTGATACCCACAAAAAGATGGCTTAAATGTTTCATGATTAATATTAATTAATATTAGCACCCTGATGATGCTCCTGTACATTAATTTAAGAACTTTTTACCATTTATTTCCTTGGAATATATTATTTAAGATGATTGTTTTTATTGCATTGTTTTATTGTTTTATTGTATTTTAACTGGTATTTTATCCTTGTTTTATTGTAAACTGACCAGAGTCACTCTCTGAGGGAAATGGGCAGTGACTAAACTTGAAATAAATATATATATATATATATAAATTTATTTATTTGATGTTTGTGTTAGAAGGCATGTAGTAGCACAGTATCTGATTGCTTTTGCATACAGAGACTTTTTATTTGTAAGTCACCCAGAGTCACTATTATAGTGAGATGGGCGGTGTATAAATTTAATAATAAATAAATGAATAAATACCGACCTGCTACAGCATCTGTAAGTTGGTACCACATGATAGTATATAGCAAACTCGCCTGTCTATCTCTCTTGTGTGCTGCCTGACTCCCAATGACTCTGGGTAGCTCACAACAATCAAAACAAGGCTGTTACAATAAACCAATTAAAAAGACGAAAAAAAAGATGGCAAGAATGACAGACTGGATAGAAACAAAACAAGGGGTCTCCGTCTCCCTTTCTAAAGGCCTGGGTGAACAGCATCTGTCATTCCATAGCATCCACCTCTTGTTTCTATCTGGCACACGAGATGCCATGGCATTTGAAAGTTGGCTGACAGGACTAGTCACAGGAACTTGTAACAAAAAAGTGTGAGGTATTCTTGTCCCCAGATTGTATGCAGTGGGGAAATGTCTGCCCTGCTAGTTAACATTGAACTGTAACTCCCCGCAGTGCCAGCCAGCATGGCCAACTGTGAGAAATGCTGGAAATTCTGGTTCAAGTCACTTGGAGGAAAGCTGTTTTCCAAGTCGCTTCGGTAACACACAGGACCAGTCACATGGATACACAAAAGATGTAGCTTTCAGAGCCACAGCTTGTTTTACCCCCAGCTAGCTGCTCAGCATGAAGCAGTTTGCTTGGCCATTAAGGGCAGCAGGAAGCTGAGTGCAATCTGATTCCTCTTAGTTGGTTGGTCACTGAACTAATAAGGATGACATCATGGGTTTCCTGCTGCCATTGGTAGCCAAACATCAGCCATCAGCAGTGGCTCACTGAGAGGGAAGGAGAGCAAAGAGGAAGAGTTGTGAAGTTTATGCGCATGGGTAGTGTGGGGTTGGGTGCATGTTGTGTGTGTGGCTGGTGCAGGACCTTTCTCAGCAATCTGCAGGTTTCCAGATCAAAGGGGTTGCTGACTATATAGTAGGAATGCTTAGAATCATAGAAATGTAGAGTTGGTGGGGACTGCAAGGATCATCATCAACCCTCTATAGGCAAATCTTGTCCAGCCTATTCCTAAAAACTGCAGAAATGGAGAACCCACAACTTCTATAGACAGACTGTTCCTTTGTTGTATAGATCTTATTTATTTGTTTGTTTTACTGAATATTTATTTATTTATCAAATTTACATAGCTGCCCATCTCACAAATATGACTCTGGGTGGCGTACTATAAAAAGAACAACAAAACATATCTTGTATAGCCTTTAAAACAATAAACATACATATAATAAGACCACTGGAAAGTGTTAAAAATTCATACATAGTAAAGTCATCTTGCAACCTCTTTGTTTCCAAGGGATCCCCAGGCTGGTTAGAGAAACCAAATCTTGAGAAACTTCCAGAAGGCCAATAGGGTTGGGGCTAGCCTCACCTTGGGGGGAATGATGTTCCAAAGTGTGGGTGCTACAGCAGAAAAGGCTTGCTTTCAGGGTCCCATCAGATGGAACTCCTTAGCAGACAGGACCTGTAACATGCTCTTCCTGCCTGACTTGATGGGAAGGGTGGAGGTAATCAGGAAGAGGCAGTCCATCAGATAACTTGGTTCCATGCCATGTAGGGCTTTAAAGGTCAAAACCAGCACCTTGAATTGGACCTGGAAGCAAATGGGTAATCATTGCAGCTTGTGGAGCAGAGGTATAAAGTGTGCCATTCTAGGGATAGACATAACTGCTTGCGCTGCTGCATTTTGCACCAGTTGAAGCTTTTGAATACTCTTTAAGGGCAGCCCCATGCAGAGCACATTACAGAAGCCCATTCAAGGAGGTGACCAGGGTATGAGTAAGTGTGAGCAGAGCCTCTTGATCCAGGAACAGATGCAACTGGCACACAATTTGAAGTTGTGCAAAGGCCGTCCTAGCCACAACTGCCACCTGCTCTTCAAGCAGGAGTCATGAGTCCAGAAAGGCCCCCAGGTTGCGCACTGGGTCTGCTTGGGGCAGTGCCACCCCATTCAATACTAAAGATGGTAAAGTCCCAGAATCTGAAGGCCCTAAAATGCACTCAGTGTTGCCAGGGTTCAGCTGAAGCCTGTTGTTCCCCATTCAGAGCCGCAGAGTCTCCAGGCACCAGGACAGGACATCGACAGCATTGCTTAATTCACAGGGATGGAGATGCATACAGGTAGTCCTTGACTTATGACTGTTCATTTAATGACAGTTCAAAGTTATGACAGTGCTGAAAAGTGACTTATGACTGGTCTTCGCACTTACAACTGTTGCAGTGACCCCACAGTCATGTGATCAAAATTTGGGTGCTTGGCAACCAGTATGTATTTATGACAGTCGCAGCATCCCAGTGACATGTGATCACCATTGCGACCTTCCCAGCTGGCTTCCGACAAGCAAAATCAATGGGGGAAGCTGGATTCACTTAATGACAACATGATTCATTTAAAAACCATGTGATTTGCTTAACCACCGCAGTGATTTGCTTAACAACCATGGCAGAAAAAGTCGTAAAATTGGGCATGGTCATGTGCTGCCTCACTTAATGACCGCATCATTTAGTGACTAAAGTTCCAGTCCCAATAGTGGTTGTAAGTCAAGGATTACCTGTAATTGAGTATCATCAGCGTACTGATGATGCTCACTCCATGGCGGCGGAAGATCTCACCCAACAGCTTCATGTAGATGTTAAACAGGAGCAAAGAGAGTACTAGAGTTTCTGGGTGAGGAATGGCAAGCTAAGATGTCTCTGTAATGAGCAGAGATGATGACCGTGGCTAAGACCGAAGGACCAGTGAGTAGACCGGTCCCATGGAACCTCTCCAGATGAGAGGATGGGAGATTGCCCACTTGTGCTCCGGATGGCTGATTCTTGTGAGGAGATTGCAGGACAGCAGTTTCCCACTGGTTTGAGTGTTGGGAGACAAAGGGAACCATCATGCTCTCAACTGTAGTAGAGCCTTTTAAAGGACACTGAGTTTACTAACTCACTTGCTAATCACTTTCAGAAATTACCTATTCAACTACCTTAAGGATATTAGAGATCTTCAAAACGACAAGTATAAAAAGCCACCTGGTGAGTTTACCTTCATTCTTGAATAAAAGAAAAATTAACTATAAGCTTAAGAACTTAAAGAATTAGAAATAAATGGCAAAAAGCAAAATAAGAATCTGATTTAAGAAAGCTATAAACAAATTAAGGGACCAGAATAATGGAATATTAGTACTTTTGCTATAAGATTTTGGAAATAATTATATAAATAAACAGCACCTTTGTGTGAACTAACTTGTTTAGTCTATCCTAAATCAAAACAGAAATTTGAGACTTTTTGATTTTAGAAATTGAACACTAGAGGGGACTAAAGATTCCAGGCAGAAAGGGAAAAGGGGGGAAAAAGTGAAAAGCCTGTCCCTTGTCATTGGTCAGCATTGGATCTTGCAAAATGACAGAAAAAGCTTTGACATTTGAAATACTTCAGGAGATTTTTGAAGAATCGGGTCAAAAAATAGCAGGTTCAATCTCAGCAATGATGCATGCTTCTATGAATAGATTATGTCTAAAAGATATTAAAGAAATTACTGATGTGAAAGAGAACATCTTGGAAGATTTACAAGATAAAGAGATGAAACAAATTTTGCCTGATGCAGAAATATCAGAACATAAAGAATTTGCATAAATACTGGAAAATAAACAAATTATGGACTATAAGACAGAGAAAATAGCTAACATGGAAATACAAATGACAAGCCAAGAGATTGACCTGGGTAAGGACTTTTAACTGGACTTACAAAAGAAATTGGTTAAAGCCTTGAAGAAATCTTTGAATGGGAAAAAGAAAACTTGAAGAGAGATCAAATCCCACGACAATGTCATGAGTGAGGATGGCGAGCAGGGGGCTCCCATCCAGGCTGTAAAGCGCATGCGTAGTACTGAGGAATTAGGTGGCCATTCAAAGAGACACAGATCGGGCCCACCTTAGTCCTTGGGGTTTATATGTCTGGGTTTTCCCATGCTTCTTCAGTTTGTTAGGATTCTCTGTTATGTAGCAGTAAATAAACACTAGAGACCTATTCCTTGTCTCAGCGTGGTTCCTGGCTGTTAAGACATCAATCCTAACAAACTCTTACTCCCATCGAAAGAGGGAGGAACAAAGAATTTAAAGGGGAGACATTTGGAAATGTCTTCAGAAAACCAAGAAATTCGGCTCGCCATCCAACAATTGGCAGCAGCCCTGCAGCAACACCAACAACAGGTAGATCTACAGGTCAACACATTACAAGCTGCCATGCTACAGCAGTTACAACAACCAGCTCCGATTAACCTACAACCGGCGCCAGCAGCAGCAGCAGCAGCTCCGCCAGTAGTCTTGAGATCCCAGGGCAGTCTACCAGAGAAGTTTGGAGGAGAAGCAGGACAGTTGAGAACCTTCCTCACACAGTGCACTATGTTTTTCGACAGCAGACCGGCAGAGTTTCCCACAGACAGAACCAGAGTCACCTTCATCCTAAGTCTGCTAAAGGGACCAGCAGCCAAATGGGCTATTCCCATGGTGGAGAACAACGACACGATTCTCAACGACTACCAGAACTTTTTGGCAAGTTTCCGAGCACACTTTGACGACCTGATCAGAGAGGTCACTGCCAGCCGGGAAATTCGGAAGCTCAAGCAAGGTAACAAGAGGGTGGGAATCTACATTGCTGATTTCAAGTTGTTAGCAGGAGATCTGGACTGGAATGAGAGTGCATTAAAAGACCAATTCAAACGGGTTGGATGAAGAAATTAAGAATGAATTAGTGCGCCAGGGAACACCAGCTAACCTAGAAGCCTTATATCAGTTGTCTGTGGTCATAGATGCCAGGCTAGAAGAGCTCAGACAGATGCAGCCGGGGAGAAACAGGGCCCTCAGAACACTTCCAGGATTTCCAGCTCTCTCCGTGGCATCCACTCACTCAGGACCAGAGGAGCCGATGCAGATCAGGGTGAGCAGGAGGCTTATTTCCGAGGCTGAGAGGCAGAGAAGGAGAGAGAGAACCCTCTGTTTTTACTGCGGAGCCCAGGGGCACATGGTGAGAGCTTGCCCAGCGAGAAGCCAAGCAACTTCAGTAAGACCCCCAGGGCAAGCAGCTGAAACAAGAGCCATCTCCGCCTCTGCTTCCAACTAGGGAAACTCCGTCGGTCTCCCTCCACAGAGCTCAGCAGGGAGACCATCAATCAATTAAGGAGGGCTCATTCCAAGGATTCCAGGCAATCCTTTTACTACTTACCAGTAATAATGCACGTCAACCCAGAGCATCAGGTCAAGCTAGAGGCCCTTGTGGATTCTGGAGCTTCAACCAATTTTATTGATGTGCAGACCGTACAAGACTTCAACATCCCGACCATAGAATTGCCATGTCCCATAGAAGTGGAGACCATTGACGGCCAGCCCCTCAAGGCAGGGCCGATTAGAAGGTTCACAGAACCGGTGCAACTGACTACGGGAGACCACACTGAGCGGATCCAGCTTTACGTTACTGCATCGCTTAATGTGCCTGTAATCCTAGGCATGCCTTGGCTGAGGATCCACAACCCATTGCTAAACTGGGCTACAGGAGCAATCTCCTTCCCAGCTGAGGGGTGCCAGCACCACAAGATTCAAGCCGCTCTCCGCTCTCCAGCAGCCAACGCAGTCACGGAAGCAGGGGGGGTCCAGTTGCCAGCCAAGTATGCAGATTTCGCAGACGTTTTCAGCGAACAAGAGGCCACGGCACTACCCCCCCATAGGGACTGTGATTGCATCATTGAGTTGATACCAGGAGCCAGGATTCCAGCAAGGAAACAATATCCCATGTCTCCCAAAGAACTAGCCACCTTAAAGGATTACTTGGATTCTAATCTCCAAAAGGGGTTCATCCGACCATCTACTTCCCCAGCGTCTGCTCCTACCTTCTTCGTACCAAAGAAGCCTGACCCGTTGGCACCTGCAACCCAGGAGACACCCATGAGAGTGGTCCACGATTTCAGTTTTTTAAATAAACAAACAAAAAAAGAAACCTATCCACTGCCTTTAATTTCTGATTTGCTGGATTGTTTACAGAAAGCATGCATTTTTACCAGGTTGGATCTCAGGAATGGGTACAATCTGATCCGGATGAAAGAGGGGCACGAATATCTAACTGCCTTCGACACCAGGTTTGGTAAATTTGAGTACCTTGTTTTGCCCTTTGGCTTGTCTAATGCAGGAGCCATATTTTCCAGATTTATGAATCAAATTTTCTCTGATTTACTAGATAAGTATCTGGTCATTTATCTAGATGACATATTAATTTTCTCTGAGGATGCTACAACTCATGTAACCAATATACGTAATGTCTTACAAAGACTGAGAGAGAACAAGCTATTCGCCAAGCTAGAGAAGTGTGCCTTTGATTTAACTGAATTACATTTCCTGGGCTATAAAGTATCAACAGAAGGCATATCCATGGATCCTTCTAAGGTCCAGGCAATTCTCTCTTGGCCACCTCCCCGAAATGTTAAAGAAGTACAAAGATATCTAGGATTTTGCAATCTCTACAGGCGGTTCATAAAAAACTTTAGTGACAGGGCTAGACCCCTCACACAGCTTTTGAAGAAAGGATCAAAATTCATTTGGGGGGAGAGAGAGCAAGCAGCCTTCCAAGAATTTAAGCAACGCTTTGCATCCCAGCCACTGTTAAGACACCCTGATCCCACGAAGCAATTCATAATGCATTCAGATGCTTCTGATATTGCCATTGGGGCAGTGTTATTGCAATATACAAACAAAATCGAGAATACATTGCTTCCGTGTGCCTTTTTTTCACGCATGCTCTCACCAGCAGAGAGAAACTATGATGTTTTTAACAAGGAGTTGCTGGCAATTAAAGCAGCATTCCAAGAGTGGAGGCACTGGCTAGAAGGTGCAGCCTTTCCTATGAAAGTTTGCACTGATCACAAGAATTTACAGCTTCTACAAAACACCAGATCCCTCACCCTATGCCAAATCAGATGGAGCCAGTTTTTCTCCTGTTTCAATTTTGTTATTTCTTATGTGCCCGGGGCGCAAAACTGCTTGGCAGACGCCCTGTCTCGATCTTTTCAGGCAACCCCCGCCACTCACCAGGAGGTACAGGCTACTATATTACAACCTCACAACTTTGATCAGTCTATGAGGGGGAACCAAACAGAGATTTTAGCAGCAGGCAGACAAGCAGAGGACCTATTTACAAGAGTCAGAGCTCAGCAGCAACAGGACCCGTATGCCAGGGCCAGGATGGATGACCTCCAGAGGGACCCGCAAAACACTGCCCCCCCATTCAATGTGGAGGCAGGAATCCTCTGGCATAGTGGGCGATTATATATTCCCCCTTCATTGAGGGAAGAAGTACTGAGACTGCCATGACCACCAAACGGCAGGCCACGGAGGTGTTTTCAAAACTCTCCATAGAGCTCTGAGAGACTACTGGTGGCCTAAGATGACTGCAGACATAAAGGGTTACGTTGCTTCTTGTCACACCTGCAGACGAGCCAAGCCTCTCCCAGGGAAGCCCACAGGACTCTTGCAACCCTTACCCACCCCCAGTAGGCCTTGGGATACAATCTCCATGGATTTCATCACTGAATTACCCCCAGTCCAGGGGCTGACTTCCATACTAGTGGTGGTGGACCTATTCACAAAAACGGCGCATTTTATTCCTTGCAAGGGCCTCCCATCTGCACCAGCCACAGCGCAGTTGTTCATGGACCATGTTTTTAGGTATAGAGGCATGGTGAATCACTTGGTGAGTGACAGAGGCCCACAGTTCATTTCCAGGTTCTGGAGGGCCCTTTTCCAATCATTAGGGGTCCAGATCCACCTGTCATCAGCGCATCATCCTGCTAGTAACAGGCAAGCCGAGAAAACCAATGGTTACAGCAGTATCTCAGGTGTTACACCACTTATCAGCAAGACAATTGGCCAGCCCTGCTCCCCATGGCAGAATTTACTTATAACAACTCTGTGCAGGCCTCTACCAAGATGTCTCCTTTCCAAGCACTCTACGGGGTTAACTCTCGGGTGTTGCCCACCTCCTCCCAGCAGGGAACTGTTCCAGCCGCGGCTGATTTTCTTAAAGAGCAACAAGCCGCACAGGAGTTGTTAAAGGAGCAGCTGAACAGGGCAAAGAGTGCTTACAAGAGAGCTGCAGATGCTCACAGACAAGAGGGGCCAGCGATTGCAGTAGGAGACAGAGTGTGGCTCTCTACCAAGTTTTTGAACTCTACCAGACCCTCCAAGAAATTGGACTCTAAGTTTGTGGGCCCTTTCACTGTGGTACAGCAGATAAATCCAGTGGCTTCTCGTTTACAGCTACCAGCATCCATGAAAGTCCATCCAGTGTTTCACAGATCATTGCTAGCCAAAGACCCTCCCCCAAGTGCCTTACGATTGCAACTGCCCCCCCCACCTCCAGTAATTGTGGAGGGGGAGGAGGAATACGAAATTGAGGAAATTCTGGACTCTAGGAGGAGGGGAAGGGGCATCCAATATTTCATACACTGGAAAGGGTACCCTGAGGAAGAGTGCACATGGGAGAATGCCAGAGATGTACATGCTCCAGCACTGGTTCATCGATTCCATCAGCTTTTCCCTCACAAACCCAAGCCTCGCACTCTACCAGAGATTCCTCACTTGGATGAGCAGGCAGAGGAATTCGTAAGTTTGCACCTTCCACCCCCGCCTGAAGCCTTGACTCCAGTTACAGAGGGGGGGGGGGGCCCGCAGCCCTCCACCTCAGGCGTGCATTTCCCAGGGGGGAGGGGGGACGACTCTTCTAATTATCTAGCTATTTTCCAGCAGCGGCCACCTGGGCCAGACGCGTTATCAGACCTGGAGAGCAGCACTGATTCGTCCCTGGAGGAGTTTTTCTTTGAAGACTTTCCATCGTTGCCCAGTTCCCATGGGAGCTTGGAGGGGGAGATGGACTCTCATGAGACTCTGGAGGGAGGAAGGAACTCTGGAAGGGAGGGGGCTGAAATGGAATGTAAATCTGGAGGGGAGGGTGATGTCATGAGTGAGGATGGCGAGCAGGGGGCTCCCATCCAGGCTGTAAAGCACATGCGTAGTACTGAGGAATTAGGTGGCCATTCAAAGAGAGACAGATCGGGCCCGCCTTAGTCTTTGGGGTTTATATGTCTGGGTTTTCCCACGCTTCTTCAGTTTGTTAGGATTCTCTGTTATGTAGCAGTAAATAAACACTAGAGACCTATTCCTTGTCTCAGCGTGGTTCCTGGCTGTTAGGACAGACAACATCTGAATGAACTAAAGATTAAGATTGTCAGAAGCAAAAAGAAGGAGTATGAAGTTAGTTTGTTTGATCAAGGTTAAAATAATACACGTTTGTATAAATCTGGGATCCTCTTACGGACTTTTTGCTGGCCCCAGGACTGAAATATTAATGATTTTTTGGTTTGTGTATGGATAAGGGATGGGTTATGGGAAGAAGAGATACTTGCATGTAACATTGTAGAGGGTGATGAATTATCCAGTTTGCTTCAACTAGGGCCTTGATGCAGCCATATTTTTTACTTCAGTTAATGTACCCAAATAAGTAATAGGGAAGCTGTTGAAGATAATCACTGATGATTCTGGAAGTTGGGTATAAGCTTCTTAGTATTTCTATGAGGCTTTTTTATTCTGAAAAATGAATGAGTGTGATGCCTCACTGCAGTTGGCTATTCATGTAGTCTGTACAGAACATTCTATCTGATAAGAGTTATGCCAATTCAAAGGCAGAAAGAAGCTTGCAGGGACCTGGATAGAGCATTCATCAGGTGTTCCTTAAATCAAACACATCTTTACTATGTGACATCTGACAGGAGAAACGTTTCTTCAGATATGCTGCCGAATAATCCTTGTGCCACTATGCAGATAGCATACTTAAACCTATTTGGAATGCACAGCCAATGACCAAGATTCTTGTGGCATACTAGATCTAAAACATTTAATATGGCTTAGAATTTAATTAAAGTCATGACTTAAAATTTCGTGAGCTCCTCTGCATCAGATGCATGCCAATTTTGTAACCAGATAAAAATATAAAGATTCATTCAAGTTGAGTTGTACTCCTGGTGGTGTCATGGACTTATCCATGCGGTTTTTGTGGCAAGAAGATGGAAGTGGTTTGCCACCGCTTTCTTCCAGGATGGGGTTTTGACTTGCCAGTTTTGCCTACAGCCCTGGAATTCTCTGGCTATCTCCTATCCGAGTATTAATCAGGCCCAACATTGCTTAGCTTCTGAGTCCAAACAAAGGTTCTGCCAGTTGCAGTTGTGCTTGTAGCAATCACAACTGCAAGTAGCAGAATGTTTGTTTGGGCTCAGAAGCTAAGCAATGTTGGGCCTGATTAATACTTGGATAGGAGATTGCCAGAGAATTCCAGGGCTCTGAAGTTGCAATTGTAATTGATCATGTAATTGCGCAGTGATATTGCGAGTGGCAGAATCTTTGTTTGGGCTCAAAAGCTAAGCAGTGATGAGCCTGATACATAACTAGCACTATCCTACACCTTCCAGTGAGAATTGGTATATTACTTCTTATGCATAGCCCCTAGTTTAATGATGTGGTGGCCTGTTAAAATCTAAGTGCAAAGCGTCTGTTTAATTTTGCTGTTGATCGTATTTGTAATGTAGAAGCTAAAAGGAAGGAGTGTTTAGACTGGAACTTTGACTTGGTTTTAGATACATTATAGATAATATGTTCTCCTGTTTATTAAGAGCTCTAGAATAGTAGCCTGAAAATTTAAAGTCTTGCCAGCCCAAGGATCTCCTATTTTATTTACAACAATATTAGCTTTGCTGCAGTTAACTAAAAATAACTATTGAAAATGTTACTGAGTGGGGCTGGGTAGGATTTGCTCAAAAATCATTACTATAAATTGAAACTAATCAATTTTGAGAGAAGGTAGGGGGTTAAGAGTATGTCTAGAACTGAATTGTATTTGAAATTTTAAAAGAACTTAATCCAGATAAAGCAGACATATTCACAGAGAGAGAACTGAACCTGAAGGGCTGAAAGCCCACAAAATATGAGTTTGCACCTCCAGAATTCAGCACTCTGTTGGCATATCCAGACAGTGGGTTTAATGTGCCTGTCTTCAATCTCCAAGATGGCATGAAGAATGCCAGAATAAATTTGCCCTGTCCTGATAGATGCTCTCTACTGTGCTTTGGGAATAAAGAAAGGCAGGGCTGCTGTTCTAATAGTTTACTGGAGAGGGGGGCACTCGAAGTGGAGCTATTGGTGTCTGTCTTGCCTCTCCCACCAGCCATGCAAGAAAAACCAGCATCCGTTGCTGTCCTTGGCAAACAAAGTGGTGGGGCAGGGCTGTCTTAACAGCTCCGTACTGTTTTGTGCTCTCTCTCTTGCTCCTGCCACTGCTTGTATAGACTGCAATTTGATGTTACAGTCTGATAGTATTGCGAGCTGTCTTAGGAGAACATTCCTTGAAAAGTGACACGAGCACACACACAGTTTCCTCCTGTAGAAGTATACTGACAAATCTAGGCTTATCCTAGAGTTATCCCAGAAGATACTGACATTTTGCTAGTAGAGCATATGCCTTACATCTGAAGATTCTTGGTTCAGTCTGTAGCACTTCTATTTAAAAGAGTCAAACAACAGAAGATAGGACATTTCTCTCTGAGATCCTGGAAAGATTGCTGGTAGACAGTAGTAGACAACATTGGGATATTTGGATGAATGATGCAGCCCAGTGTTGTGCTGCGTTGTATGTATCCTGATATCTCCTACATAAGAACATTATTCAAATGTTACTGAATTACCAAGAGACTCATAATTTAGGTCCAAGACACAGCTGTTTATTTAGAAACCTTCCTCATTATAGAATCCCTGGATGTGTTGGTTTGTGACCATTATAATCTCCCAATTTTTGGGGGAATTGAGGTTATGAGAGACAATCCAATATAGCTGGAAGCCACCAGGCTAAGGAAGTATAATGGGAGGGATGGACATCTGATCCAAGATTTCTTTAATTTCTGGCCACCTTTTTAAAAAAAAAAACAACTTGTAAAAATGATGAATCCAGGATGGCCCTATTCTTAGCCCTGCCCCCCTAGAGAACTTCAGAATTCCCAGAGGATTCTGAGCAGTTGGGTTTTCAGTTTGAAGCCCTGCTTCCAATCTGTTGAGTGGAGCAGCCACCTAGTCCCATAAGTGGCCCACAATGGATACTCTCACAGCCTCCTCAGTTTCTAACAGGCCCTGGGTGCTTCAGTTCTTCCGAAACCTGTTTGGAAGCAGCAGGCATGTCACACAAGAGGGGGAGAGACCTAAGGCAGGTGTGAAAGAGAAGGATGACATCAAAAGTGAGCTCTTGGACTATCCCTTGTCGGATACTGAAGTGGCCATCCCAGGCCAAGAGCCTTGCATTCCCAGGACTTCTTCCAGTGAGATCTGCCAGGTGGTAATGAGTAGCCACACTGAAGAGCTTCCCCTGATGAAGGAAGTAACTCTTGGAGACACTGCCCTTATGGAGGAGAACAAGCTCTCTGCTTTATTTAACTCGCCCAGGACGGACCCCGGAGACACAGATCCCTTTGCTGAATCTATGCTAGGTAACAGTGAAAGAGTTTCTGCTGCAGGAGAGAAGGAGCATAAGACTAGTGATGGAGGAACATTGGGAAAGTAAGTATTATGCCACCAGTCTTGTGGCTACACAGCACAATGTGGATCAATATTTTTGATTGGACCCACATTCAGTAGGCTGCTACTCTTCACAGTGGAGAATCTGAGATTGGCTCTTTTCTGTGTTACCAGGGACAAGTAAAAGTGATTGTCTTTTTGGACTGACTGGTACAATTCAGTTAAGCCCTGTCTCATTCACGGCAGAATGTGAACAGAGAATTAGATAATAATACAATAAGGACTTCTATTAATTAGTTTCTAGTTTATTACCTTAGGGACTCATTAGAGGTCGGGTTGTTCATATGATTATTTGGCTATGATTGGCTAAGAATGGGAAGATAATAGGGTTCCTTGTTAACCTTCCTTTAGATAGAATATCATACACTGAACTGATGGCATAAGGGACTTCAGCTAACTAAAGCTCATTGTATGAGGCTTCTTATCCAGAAAGACATGCAGGGAAGGAAGAGTTACTAGAGTTGGCAGCCTGCCAGCGTTTTACAGGACCCACTTGTTATCATTTTGACTTGCTGCCAAGAGTGAAGGATGCAAAGTTAGAGAAGAATCCAGCAGAACTAGATTTAGCACAGGAGGACACATGTATTCTCTAAAACAGGATATAAACCTAATGAATACATGATAATAGTAATGTTGTTCGCTGGAGAGCTGCCCTTACTGAGAAATATGCAGAAGTGAGTGTGGCATTTGGCAGAGTTCATGTGGCAACATTGCACATATTTGCTTGTCTCTGAGCTGCTGCCTCTCAGATGAGCCAGCTATCTCAGTGAAAAAAAGGTGAAAGGTCCCCTGTGCAAGCACCGAGTCATGTCTGACCCTTTGGAGGGATGCCTCTTTTGCGACGTTTTCTTGGCAGACTATAGCGGAGTGGTTTGCCATTGCCTTCCCCAGTCGTCACCTTCCCCAGCAAGCTGGGTACTCAATTTACCGACCTCAGAAGGATGGAAGGCTGAAATCTCAGTGAAAGGCCCAGCCTATTTCATCCTATTGTAAGAATTTTTCGGTGATAGAAACAAAAGGCATTAGAAATTCTTCAGGAATTTCTCTCACACTAGCAACTAGATAAACGTTTGAGAAAGGAACGTACTGTTCCATTGAAATAATACATTCAAGGTTAGCTCCAGACAAATAGACTAGAACTAATGAATAGTGTATTCTATTCTATTGATAAGTAACTGTATTTTATTTCAAACTAAACCTACCCTGAAGCTATACATAAAATATTAGTATGATAATAGATTAAAGCAGATTGGCAAATGAAATTAATGTATTCATGTGTCATTAGATGTATAAATACTAAATGATCTCTTTGTATGGGGTGGCAGCCATATATGGAGTTATTTTGAGTTGCTTTGTATACTAATAAACTTATTTCTGATTCAGCCAATTAGAGGTTTCAATTGGTTCCTGGCTTGGGAAATGAACGGGAAGATTTCCACCTTCTAACAATATGGTGCCCCAATTCCTGGCAGACTGATGAAGCCCAGAACTTTTGGGGCAAAAAAAGAGAATGTTCCTTTCACAGAGCAAAAGCCCTTGGAACACACTCCAAAGTATGTTGCACTAAAGAAAAAAAAATTACTTTTCTTCAGAGTTTTCTGAAATAAAATATGGCAATCTTAATTTGGCTTCCACAAACTAAATCTCTTCTGGAGCTTTTGTGTGAGAATTAGTAGTAATTAGGAATTAATAGAATTAGTAACCCTGTGAAGGTAGTTTTGAGTAGAAAGGTTTACATAAGCAATGATATCAGGATTAATGCTTTATGTAAGCTTTTCTGAGTGAAGAGTTTTCCACCCTCCATAATTATAATCATGGGGACTGAGTCACTGGGCTGATTAAAAAAAGATTAATAGCTTAATTTATATAGACAAACAAGGGGTATAGCATCCAGATAGGTCTGATCCCAGGAATTCCAATCCATTCTCCTTCCCTACCTTGAATAACATTGCTTATCAACAGTGCTGGTTTTATTCAGTCCAGCAATATACCTGTCTACATGTACGCAGTACTACTGATATACCAAATAAACAAACAAATAAATGATTTGGGCATAGGAAGATAATTGGGGACAAACCTCCCCTCCCCCCCATGAGTAAAGAATCAGTGTAAGGATCTTTTTCTTGAGAGGAATTCTTACAATAATCATGTTTTGGATTTAGGCATGAAATCGCCCCGGTTGCATGTGCAGATGATGGAATTTCCATGGCTGCTGGATCCATGGCAGATATTAAGGACTGTAATGTTGAAGATGAAACAGAGCATCTACTGAAAGGTGAAAAATGGAAGACGGTTCTACTGATCCATTTTTCAAATAGTTGTTGTTAACCTGATTGGTTGCATCCCATTTGATACATAAATACTGAGAGTTTAAAGTTGTATTTAAATAAATCAGGAGGCAAGTTACACTGTATTGTGCTAGAAGGGCCATTAAAATGGGTAAGAAATGAACTATTGGGAGTATTACATTCCATTTGACTCTATGGACCCACTCAAGGCTGGCTCTCCTAGATAGAAATATTTTGTTACTCCTATTCTTGTATTATTTGAAGAAGGAAATACTATATTTTTTCCTAGAATCAGAAGGAGTCTTACAGCACTTTTTCTAACTAACACATTTTATTAAAAGGCATATGCTCTCATGAGCTTCAACTTACTTTATCAGGTGCTCACGAAAGCTTATTCCTTTTAATAAAATGTGTTAGTCAGAAAAGGTGCTACCAACTTCTGATTTCTGGTTACCATAGACCAACGTGGCTGTCCTAAAATGTGTTTTTCTCCCTAGGTAATATTCCCAATCAGGGCTCTTTCTTTCCATTTCTTAAGTCAGTGTTTCTCAACCTTGGGAACTTTAAGATGGGTGGACTTCAGCTCCAAGAATTTTCCAGCCAGCAAAGCCAGCTGGGGAATTCTAAAAGTTGAAGTCCACCCATCTTAAAGTTCCCAAGGTTGAAAACACCATCTTAAGTGAATGGAGCCAAGGGAAAGGGTGAGGGAGTGGCAGGTTAAGTCTGGTAAGTTGCTGGAGGATAGAAAGGCACTCCCATTTCAAGATGCAAATGTCCTACCACTCTGGGCAAGAAAGCAATTGTTTACGTTAAATTACTCCTGATTTTTGACATGCTTTCTTTGCACCATAGAAATAAATTGAGAAAAATGCATTTTACTTTTGTTGTCTGGGGTGAGCGAAGAGGCAGAGCCTGGAAAAACATTGACTGTCGAAAGCCGTTATAATGCTGTGGCTTTTCTTTTCTGTAGAAGATGTACAAATAGAACCTCCAAAATCAGAGCTCTCTCCCTGGAACAGACTCATCAATATGTACAAGCAGCGCCGGAGGCTTCCTGCTTCTAAAGTGGTAATTACGAGACAGCAAGCTTTTAGAAAGGCCTTTTCTTTTCTTTTCTTTCTGCTGCTGCTGCTGCTGCAAGAGGTTTTTTTATATTACCAAAAAAAAAAAAGATAATAATTCCATTTAGGGAGGTAAGAAACTCATAGGATAAGCAAAGCCCTGGAGACTTTACACACATTCCACGATTCCCAGAATACTGCTTGAGAACGTAAGAGATGTATTCCATTAGATCAAAGATGTAGAATCTTAGAGTTTGAAAGTACCTTAGAGGTCATCTTGTCTGACCTGCTGCTCACTGCAGGGTCCTCTAGAGGCTGAAACATGGAACATGACCATCTAGCCTCTGTCTGAAGACCTCCTTAATGAAGCCACATTTTTTCTTAGATTCTCACAGTAACTCTTCTCTGATAGAGAACCTTCAGCCATCTAGATTTTATCATATTTTTATTCTTATTGTATTTATTGTAATTGTCTTGAATTTTAACTCTGTTTTTATTGTAAACTGCCCAGAGTCCCTCCTTTGGGGGGGATATGGCCAGTGATAAAAATTTGATAGATAAATAAATAAATAAACTCCAGGAAATGGAGGTTTAAGGAGGTGCTGATAGGCCATCTTACCCTGTCCCCACTTCCTTTACTCAAAGTATTTTCCTGGAACCAGAAACTTCTTGTGTTGTTGTTATTACTACTATAAGCAGTAATTCTACTACTCCAACTAGAACTCCTACTACTTGTGGTTCTACTACTACTATTCTGATGTGCAGTGAAAGGAACAAACTTCAGGAGGAGCACAGTGGGGAGTATGAGTCTGTGTGTCTGTGCCCATGAGAGTATAAATGTATGCATATGAGTTTGTATGTGTATATGAATATGTTGGAATTTGACAGGGAAGACCCAGATTGAAGTCCTCAGTCAACCACAGAGCTCACTGCATGATTTGAGCCCAACTGCTCTCAGCTCACCATAAGGTGGTGGTTGGGGAGAGAATGCGGGAGACCCCTCCCATATATGCTGCCTTGAGCTCTAAGAGAAAGGGCAGGATATACATGCAGAAATGAATCAATACATTTTCCAAGTGGTACATTAGACATCTCCAGAATGTCTTCTTTTTAGAAAGTCCAAATGGGGTGATCTGAGTTTATATAAAAATTCATCCCAAAGAAAGAACAGTTATAGCTGCAATACTTTTGTGCTTAATACATGGTAAAGCAGACTTCTTTGAGGCATTTACATTCTTGAAATATGGAAAGGCTAAGCAAATGACAAAAGGATTTGCACCCTATATTCCCAGCTGCATAGTCACCACAATGCTTCAGGTTTCAGTCCTGCTACAAACTACAAGAAAAAAAACAGTCACCTGGGAATTCTAGTGAATGTGTGAGACACTTTTACCGAAACAAGTGACATAAGGGAATCATTCAGAAACCTGACCTTGAGGGATTTGTATTCTGATGGAAACCTGTGCAGTTGTGGTTCTTGACAAAGAGGATGGGGCTCAATACTTTGGAGAGAGCAAATCTTCTTTTAACGTGTATTTGAAATACATTTACAGCTGAATCATATCTTCAAACATTGCCCTAATGATTGTGTCTTGCAAAGCTGAATGAGATGAAATGGGCCTGTGCCATAGTCAGGGGTACCTCCTCCTATTAGCAGAAATTATAGATCTTCAGTAGAAAGACAGTTTTTAAAAGTCTGTCACACTGCGCAGTACACTCCCCTAAACTGCTATTTCTAATTAAATGTTGCTGTTAACATTTCTGTTTTAGTTAAGCCTTCAGTTTTTTGCATTGGTTCTTAACTCCCTTTACTTTTTAAAAGTGTATCTTTAAGCCTTTGTGTGGATGATGAAAGGTAACCTGCTTTACTAAGCCCGCTATGTGTCTACTTCTGAAAACAGAGCAGCACAACTATCTTTTCCATAAAAGTTTCACAGCTTTGCCCTTTGGGGCCTCACTTTGTAAAGATAAACTATAACATGTAGGTTTCACCTGATTACAACAACCTATTACATTAGATGCACGGAGTGCTCTCCTTAATTGGCAGACACATTTACCTCCTTCATTACAGATGAAAACAATTGTAAAAATTGAATCAAAAGGCAGTGACTTGGGAGAATCACTACAGTTTGGCTGTTGTATGCTTTCTTATTTTTCTCATAAAGTCCTGGACATTATCAGTGTGCAACACAGTAGGAAAAACAAAATGATGGCCATGATGAAAAATGCTGTTTCTGTAGTGCAACCATTTTGTAATATTTTGGACTGATACAATTTTGGAACACTTATGAGAAAAACAAAATGGGGGACATTAGGAGGCTGCCCATGCTATTGTTCTCAGGGCTTTTGCATTGCTTTGCATCACTTTTGAGGTGCAATTGGCTGAGACTTGAAATAAAGCCTTCTCTATAGTGATGGTCATTCAGGAAGCTGGATTGGCCTGACACAAGGGAGGAGGTGGAGATACTTTCTCCCCTCCCATTCCTGAATTCCCTAGCCATTTCCCTTGGGTGGGGGGTGTTCCTCACAGCCTCTCTTAAAATAATCTGATGCCCATAAGGTAAATCCCCAATCAGGTTTAACCTCTGGTAACAATATGGGCATGTCCATGACATTTTCTTGCTATGATACAAAAGCAGTTTGCCATTGTCATCTGGGTTGCATTTTTAATTTCCTAATCCAATCTACAGTTCTGTGATTTCTTGAGAATCTTCCATCCAAGTACATCCATGAGCTTTGGTGCTTATGCAAGGTCAGTTAGGTGCCACCACTTGCTGTGACCTGTTGCCCATAATTTTGTAAAATTCATCCACCAGCTCTAGTTAATTTCTGTATGTAGAATGTAGGTGGGGAGAGGAATTGTTACTTGTTTCAACCAACAAAGTATCTTGGGCATGCTGTGGTATAAATATTGAGATTTTTATTAACTTTTAAGTTTAACTCCATTTACCTCATAGTGTGTTACTGGAAAGAATATAAAAGCAGTAAAATATGAAAAGTGAATATTCAGAGAAAGGCCTGAAGTATCCTTTAAATAGTCAAAGCTCTATACTGTAGCCACCCATGGTGGTTGGTTCTGTTCAGATGTAGAGCTGGTATTGTTTAAAATGTGGAATTGCAAAGCAGTAAATGGAAGGAGGACTTTTAAGAACATGAAAATAACCTTCCATCATAGGCCTTTTGTGTACCCAAACAAAGCATACTTTTGAATATACTTTGTAAAAATATTAATAGTAGTTGTTACTTTGACTAAATATTTGGTGTATTATCCTACCTCTGCTTTTTCTAAAGAAAGTAAATGAAAGTCTTGTTGTATTATAAATGATTGAAGTCTCTTCATCCTTCTGGATAGATCTGCCCTTTTGTCCTCTGTGCTGTAATAATTCCACTGTAGATTTGAATGTTCTGCTGGATTTATAGCACCTCTTGCTGATATTTGATATAGATTTATATAAATGCACCTGAAAACTCTATTTTTGCTCTGTGAGAGAAAAGCAGTAAATGTGGGTTGCAAGAGTGGAAAGAGACTCTTAAAGAAGCTCTAAAAGAATGTAAACTACTTGACAGGGACCCCACTGCAACACCTGCTCTACTAGCAGAGCTATTCTGCTGGTAAATCAGTAGACATTGTCAAAGTTGCCAGGGTTACTCCTGTTATATTTTGTATACTGCTTTTCACCACATCTTATAGTGCTTATATACTTCACACCTTCATTGATGGTGGAACTTGGCACCAGCCTTGGACCTGGTGCAAAGATTATCCTTTCCATTGTCTTCAGTATGAGGAAAGGTTGTTTAAAATGCCATCCCCTCCACTGAGAACAATGCTAGCCACATTGTCACATCAGTGCAATGCTACGTATGTTTAGTTTTCTTTGCTTATCTGTTCGTTGGCTTTATTTCTTCAATTTATATGACCACCTACTAGGCGAATGACTCTTATTTACTTAGAAATAAGTCTTGCAGATTCCACTGGAACTACCCATCCATGGAAGTATACAATGGAATGTCAGGGGAATGATTGTCACACATGCACATTTAATATGTATGCTTCCCAATGTAATCTTAGCTCATTTTGGTAATATCATTTTTGTGGCAAGCTGTGGCTGATAATAGAACTGTAGCGCAGTCATACAATCCCACATAAAATCAAACACTGAAAATTGTCTGAAATGAAAAGTGAATTGTTGGGTGACTATGAATATTAATTGAATATAATTAAACACTGTATATTAATAGAATATAACTTGTAATCACGTAGACCCAAAAACATTGCTTTAATTATCCAGGTAACGCAGTGGACAATTTCAAATAATTCCTTATCTGTGTTCTCCCTGTACTCTTTTGTAGTCCAATATTCAGGATATTCCAACACAACCAGTAATTGAAGATGAAGCCACGCTGGATCTTATGATATATGGAATCGCAACACCCAAGGCTCATGTCACCTTATCAAATTCCCCTGAGGTTTCTTGCAGCTTGGGGTAAGTATATTTTTGGGGTTGCTCTCATTCTTTTGACCCAAAAGTGAAGCTATCTGCAATGTTACATCCTAGCTAAAAAACGGAATGTAATAATTAGGAATGCGTAACAAAAGTATGGATCATGCCGATTGCAGATAATGGGAGTTATAGTCCAATGACTCTGAAAAGAACCATGTTGGAAAGTTGACCCTGACAAACATCTTTTTGGGGATTCCAGTTAGCATGGCATAGAAGTCTGACAGACCTGTGGGGGCAGACTTAGGAAAAGGAAGGACAAAGATCACCTTTTCTTTCCCACTCTTTTCCTGTTGTACTATATATGTAAAAAGAATAAGAACTGACTGACAGACCCAAATCTTAGTTTTTAATTATTATACTGTGCAGAGAAGAGAGATCTTTAAACCCATGAACTCACATCCTTTTCACCACCCCTAATCCTTACCTCCAGTATAAGTTGCCTGTTGGAGGTCAAAAAACACAATTCCCTTTCATCATCTTCTCTGTCTCCTTCAGTGGGCACCCAACATCCTGGAGGCCATTGAGCAGGCTTAGCAATTTATTTCCATATACATATGGAAAACTATATATATATATATATATATAGTTTCAAACAGAGATAAAAGCTACAGAAAAAAAAACTACAAAGAAAAAAGAGAAAAAAATAAAAAAGTGAGAAGCACATGAGAAAAATTTTCAAAATTACCGAAAGAGGTGACTTCTGACTTTTAACAGCAAGGATATACAAAATTTTTCCATAATCAATCGCTTACTCTGTATTAAACCAAAATCACATTATTTCTATAAATCATTCCATCACTGTTTGTGATCTTCTGGCTGCAAACAGCCATCCAGATGACAGATGGGGTGATGCCAGGTGTTTTCCTTTTTCTGGAAGAACACTCCTGGCTTCAGGAAAAACCTGCCTGAGCACGAAAAAACTGCCGCATTGTCAGTTCTGCGCACTGATCCCATGGGCACAGCTGTTCAGTGCACCATTTCCCCTCCAGAAGTCCAGCAATTTATTTTCTTTTTAATCCACAAAGTAATATATTTCAAAGCAGTGTGCTCATTCCAGAGAAACTGGTGTCTCAGTTTGCTGCTAGTCCAATAGGAAAGTTGCTGAGGGCAGAATGAATGTTTCTAAACAAATTCTGTCAGTGCAGCTACTTCAATAACTGTTGGCTGGACTGTGCACATTGAGTAACGTCAATACCATTTGTAAGGCAAAAGCAAAAGCAATTTTAGTTCTATAAATAATCTGCAATTTAATTACATAAATAACATCTTAGGTGCAATAGAAATTGGAAGAGTCAAGTTTGTTTCTCTGCTTGCCATGATTCTAATAAACATTTCCTGTCTGAAGCCATATTTGTATTTCAATGAAAGTTCTCTAGGAATTTATAACATGAGTGAGTGAGCGAGAGTAGAACAGTGGCAACTTGATAGACCTATTCCTTAAAGAAAGCTTTTAAAATTTTCACTAAGTGGATGGAAGGTAAAAAGTAAATTTGAATTTGGAGCACAGGTAGCATCTGGGGATAATGCTAGGTATGACCACTTGGTGTCAGTGTCCAATTTAAAATAATTTGACTGAAATTTGTTTCCGATAGTATCAACCAATATTTTTAGTAAATGCAACACAATAATCATAACAGTACTTTTAAAAGGGCAGAGGAAGGGTGGAGAAGGTGGAGAGAATATAGTTTTAAAAGGGGGGAGTCTGAAAAAAAAAAGGGTCTGGAATATTATTTATTTATTTTATAAATTTATTCACCGCCCATCTCTCCCCTATAGGAGGACTCCCCTACAGGGAGACATATTATGTTTCAAGCAAAACAACTCTGAAAATCTTTGCTTGAAAATGTTCTTCGCCCTTATGTTGGGAAACCTCTCCCAGACTTTAAATATTGACAAACAACACATATCAAAAATCTATTCCTACAAACTAAGTATAAATGTATCTTTTCTATGTTATATGATTATTATTTTAGCCAAATATAGTGGATATGATCAAGAACATATTTAATTTTAATATATGGAGATTGATCCAATGTCATGTTAGCAGTATTATATTTTATTTGTTTTATATTTAAGTATATATTTATGTTTATAAAATATTGATAATATGCCAGATCAACATATGAAAATAATAGAAGACCAACCATATGAGTCTCATTTTCAAAAGTAAGAGGATCATAAGCAACCTTTATTAAACATTCTCTGGGCCATGGTACAAAATTTGTGTTGCATTATCCTAATGTTAAGATCATAAGAAACTTATTTCATGGTGTTTAAATTGACCCTTAGCTGGATAACTGGCCAGACCTAGTGTGCACACATCCTTTTATGCCCTATTATGCTTACATTCTACATGCAGCAGCATGTTTTTCCTCAGTGTAATAGATTAGAAATACAATCACAGGAACAGGCAACCAAATAATGTGAAATGTGATGAGCTGTCTTAAGCTCTCATTATTCTTCTGTTTTAGTGATTTTTACGTGGGCATTGAGAACCTGCTAATAAGGTACAATATGTAATCCTTATGGGAAAATCTATATAGAATTCTGATCATTCACTTTTAGGAAGCAGTTCAATAGGTTCTTCTGAAAGTTGTTGATGTTCTTTCAGCTGCTTTAAAATTACATACTTTTATGTTAAGCCTATAGAATGGAAGTCTTGAAAGCAGAGAATGACATTTGTTCAATACATTTTGTAGAAGCTGTTTGTTTATAGCATTGAGATTTAGAGAAGAGATTGACAGGGACTATGCTAGACTTTGGAACTCAGTGATCCAAAGAAAGACCCTTCTACTTTAAATTATAATAAGCAAGAATTTGCTAGGTTGTAGCAATTTTAGATTTCCTTCTAATATATTTTCTTTTTGTCTTCCCTTGCTTCAATTCCAATCAAGGCTGCCTGAAAATGAAATCAGGGAAATGGCTGGTGACTGTGAGATAGCGCATGAAGATACAGGATCAAATGGTGGTGGAAGCCCAAAGCACCTTAAGGTGCAGTGTATACTCAAGTACTGTAGCTTTTTGTTTGAGAAACAAACAAAATGGCTGCAATATTCCATACATTGGTGTGGGCATCTTTTCCTCAAAAAACATCTGAGCCTTGGAATCAAGAGATAGTAATTGTCAAGACCTCACTGGTCTCACACCACTTCCTGCCAAATGTGAGATGCTGAGAACTAGTTTAGACAGAAACATCTTGTATGTCCGGGTTGCAGACACGTACTGATTCAGCAGTTCCAAAATTAGAATTGCCTGATATTCTCTAACTGAATTCCCTTCATCATTTCCCTATGTTTTGAACTATCATTTGAAACTGGCCAGAAAAGGGAATTATAGATATTTCATCCTAATGAAAAGCTACCTTTGGAGACAATGGCCCTGTTCACACATCATGCTAAGCCAAAAACAAACTAGCCATGTTATGTTTAGCACAATACAAAAAGCCATCCACTGTGGTTTAGCATAATGTGGGGAAAAAAGCAATTGACTTGTTCAACAAAGCATGTTCTAAAATATCCTGGCTTGGTGTCATATGAGAAGACTGTCATATCAAGAGACAGCCTCTTTTCCAATCCAGACTCTGTATCTTGGTTATAATACTCTCCTGTACGATTCTTTTCCAACTTTATATCTGATGGGCTCAGAATGAGATTATGTCTTCTGGAATATTACTTTGTGCAATATATGACTGTTAAGTTCCTAATCTATTCTCCAATGTATCATGAGAGCACCAGGCTGTCATCTTGCTTCTGCTAAGCACAAACTCCAAATATCTACAGTGAACAACGGGTGGCAGAAAACACAGGGAGAGCAACTGTCTCTTCCATATGCAGAAAAAAATGTCTGGAATGTAGTAGCATACAATAATGCCTGCTACTCAGCTTGTGTATGTATTTATTATTTACCACCCTACACAAACACATCCTTATTATTCCCTTTCTTTTTTATTTTTTATTTTATTTTATTTTATTCTCGTTTATTTTTTTTTCTTTTTCTTTTGTCAAAGTGTAATTGTTCAAGAATGGTGATGTATTTTATGTTCTGCTCAGGAACAATCTAACCATAAATCTCTATGAGATTTTTGCCAGAGGTTAATGGATTAGAATGGTTGGAAGAATCATTACCATTTCATTGAATTCTTCCACTTTCTACCATTGGAGTCTATGGGATTTGGGTGGCCAGTAAATGTAAACCAATCAATAAATAACATAATCCACTTTGGAAACAAACTCCTATTCATTTCTTGATCATCATAAAAGGCAGCTGCCATTTGAAATCCTTCAAAATGCAATGGCTGCAGGCAGGTAGCTAGAGCCGATGAAAGCCATGAGGCCTGTTCATGAGGCGTTCTCTGCTTGTCCCATTCAGGTGGCAGTATGGCCTGGGCCAACTGCAGCTCTGCATGGCCCAGGGAACCCTCTAACAGTATTCCCTTTCTTTAAGTGCTGTAATTAGTAATAGCATTAGAGATTGGAGACTGAGCAAGCAACATTTTGTGTCATATAGTTGTCAGAAACATAGATGCTGCATCTCCTTAAAGTGGAACAGTTTGATTATGAGTTATGCTAGTCTTTACCAGGCTAGTATTCTCCCTATATTTTGGTCTATAGCTTTTAAAGTTCCTAGCCACAATGGTCAATGGCTGGAATTGTAGACCAATATACCTGAAGGGCACTAATTTGGAGAAGATTGTGAAAAGGTAAGATAAATGACCAGTAGCTGGTTGGTAGAAAATTTATAACTTGCTCTTAAACTGGAGAATCTTTTTTCCAGCATTGGATGGTGGGGTCTGGTGGCCCTCATTTTGATTACCTATGATGCCCAAAGCAATGGTTATTGGGTGGTACACTGTGGGATATCGAAATGGCGGTTTTTAATAACTCAATGCTTATTGGATTGCTCCTAGTATTTTCTGCCAGAAGTGCTACTGCAAAGGCTCATTCACATAGGAGGTGGACCAATCAGAAGCTGGCCATGTCCTTGGCAAGGCACTACCTCTTGGCCTCAACTGTTTCTCAAGAGTGGTTAGACACCAAGAGAAAAATTGTAACAAACATAAGAATGAGACAACAGAATGACAGACTACTTTTGTAATGTTCTTTCTTCTACCCTTATTAGAGCGTGTCATGAGAAGACACAGCTGGATTCAACTTGAGTCTGCCAGCTTCACCCTTCTCAACTTTGCACAGGGAAGATGTACTGAAAAAAAGTATTTGCTACCCACTAGGACATTTCAAATTATTTCTTTTGGTGCATTTTTCTTTCTTTACTTCATTTAACAAATAGCGACTCATTACCTATGTTTTCTTATTTTCTGTGGAATAAGTCTGTTAAAAATAGCAAATGTGTTTTAGCATATATTTCAGACAGATAAATTGTTTTACACCACCAACTCTGTTTTTTTCTCTCCTCCTAGAATACAATTTTACAATGAATTGATACTGTTGTGTTGAGCATTCATCCTGGCACTGTGACACATAGCTCATTCACAAGGCACATGATTCATTTCCCCAACTGTCTATTCTCCTGTCAATATTCTGGCTTTTGGTCTGGGTTTTTTGCCTGTGTTTATAACAGTTCTTTGGGGTAATCATGATTTCTAAACACTACTAAATAAAAGTTTTTTCAGTGAGTATTATGATTCATCCTGTAAGGAGTAGTTTTAAGGTCCAGCTGCAGGGGATCAGTGGAGGAGCAGAATTATCTGGCTTCCCTGTCTGGGAGTGGGACTGGGAAAGTTATACCTCATTGGAACATCGTGAGGAATAGGGTGCTGATAAAGGGAAAAAATAAAAAGAGACACTAAGTAATCCTTTTACCTGGTGTATTATGGCTTGAAAAGTTTAATTTGGAAAAGAAAGTTTAATTTGCATAGGAAACTGTACACCATGGTCTCAGTTCTTTGGGGGAGAAGGAACTAATGGGCAGGAAATTACTATATTTTTAAAGTTACTTAAGATGTACCGAAATGAAATCCGAGCCTGTGCATAGCAGCCATTTTTATTTTTTAAACATTGTTTTCCTATAGATTTCTCTGTTCAAAAATAAGTTGAAACAAACCTGGCAGAACCTTGCAGTGCTCTACATTGATAGAACACACACCTCACATTTTATACACTTGCATTGCTAGAAATTGGCAAGTGCCTTAAAGTCACACATTAAACACAATGGATACTGCACTGCATTCAGTGCAAATGCCTACTCAACAGCAATTGTGCTTTGATGAAATATCCCCACTGAAATAACATACAGAGGAAAGGGGTTTCAGTGAACATTTTATCATAGCTGAGGTGACATTTGTCACAGAGATTCATCACAAGAGGCGAATTGTTTAACTCTTCTTCTGAAAAACATGGCTGAAGAAGATGTAATATAGCTTCCTATTTTTTAAAGGATTGTCCCCTCACATCAGAGGAAAAATCTCCTACTATATCCTTAAAGGTATTACTTTCATTCCTTTCTCCTCCTCCTCATTCCTTCTAAATTAAGGAAGGCATATCCTGCTTGATGCGGAGTCATAGATTCCTTCATACTGATATTAAAAACACAATGCTATCATGCACATGCTATTAAAATATTTTAATTTCATCTTTAAAATATTAATTATAATCTAGATTTTTAAAGGTTAATTTTGACCTCAAACACTGAATAACCCTTGTGTAACTCTAAGCATTGTACAGTTTCTTGCTGGTCCTTTTCCAGTATAAAATATCAAGTGCTCCAAAGTGTTTTTCAATATCAGTAATAGTTACTGGAAGACAGTATTGAAATAATTGAAAACAAAACTAAAATAATATAAAATCTTGAAAGATAGAAAATATTCCACAAACATATATTAAAATGTACAGGGAAGAATTTTGCAAATAATTTGGGGGACAGCAAATTTGTTCATTCTACTTATTTCTTCATTTATTCTTTCCATTAACATTAATAACTTTGATCAGGCATTTGGGAGTATTGACCAAACAGCAGACACAATCATTTTCAATATTATATATTACAGGCAGCTGCTGTCAAGGTTTATGTGCAGAAGAAGCTTTCTTAGTCTTGAACTTTCGGATTCTTTGATTCTCTTTCTAACCACACAGCTGACTTAGACCAGAAAATGAATCTTTTAATTTTTCTCTACTTGGATCTCTGCCTTTTTAATTGCTAGCTGTGAGACTTAGGCCAGAACTGTTCTACCAGCCCAAGGCCCTTCTGAATATTGAAAGTATATGAAAGGAAATACTATGTCATCCTGTGTAAGGATTAAGTTTTCAGCTCATATGCAGATTCCTAGAGGTTTCTGGATACAACAGTTACTATTTTTGTGCAAGTTCTATTGATTATGTTTTAGGAGGATAAATAGCTCTATTCATAACTTTAAATTTTAAGAAAGACTGGAAACAACAATATGGCAAATGTTAAGATTTCAGTAATCTGTCCTGCACTAATTGTCCCATGAACTAACTAGACATAGCCCATTTCATTAGTTATATCTTTGCAGCCATTACTTGTCCATTAGACTTGTGCAAAAGGTTATAGCTGCTTTCTTAGAAGAATCTTCTAGACATTATACATCTAGAAGACAAGCTCTCTGAATCCAGAATCAGGGCCATACAACAATATATGGTATGGTATGAGCTATTCAGGTTGACAAATAGTAGTGTTGGACCTAACAATGGCATTTCAAGCAGTCTTCAAGTATCTAAAGGACTGTCATTTAGAAGAAGGGGCAGAATTGTTCAGTGTTATTCCAAAAGACGGAAAAAACAATGGGTTTAAATTACAAGAAGTAGATTTCAGCAGGACATTGGGAAGAATTTCTTAACTATAAGAGTTGTTCAACAATGGAACAGACTGCCTTTGGATATGGTGGATTTTCCTTTGCTGGAGGGTTTAAACAGAAACTGAATGGTGATCTGTTATAGATGCTGTAGTACTGAATTCCTAATGTAAGCACTGGCACATTCAAGCATTCACACAATAACAGTTTAGAGTCCAAGCTCCTTTTACTGTTTTAATGAAGCGAAATGAGCAGTACAAGAGCAAAGCTGCGAATGGAAAGTTCCCGCGCAAAACCTACATTTAAAACTACATTCACATAATTACTTTTCCCCCCACTCCCCAATAAAGCATGTCACCCCCCTTCCCAATCTAGGTGGCTTTCTGATGTATCTCCTCTCACTGGCCTTGATGTGTGAACACCATAAATTCCTAGCCATAATAATCCACTTCACACTCCAACCCAAGACCCCCTCCCATCTGGCGACATGGAGTCTGGTCCCAGTGATAAGACACTAAAGGAAGATGCCCCAATAAGGGTTCTGTGAACCTTTTGATTGGAGGAATATGACATATCTCCCCGCCCTAAAAAAAACAGACAACCAAAATGCAAAGAATGGGGGGGGGGAGGAAAAAGTGAGGGTTTGTAGTTAGTAAGGGGAAGGTTTCAGAGGATATTTTGCATGAAACTTTTTTGTTAGAAGGGGAGCGTTAACATGAATGCTGTCAACCCACTCAGGGTCTAGAAAATGCTTCCACTTTATCAAGTACTGCAAAGTTTTGCAATAAATGTGAGAGTCCAAAATTTCTTTCACTTTGAAGTATTGATGGCCATCGATCATAATAGGTGGTGGTGCTGGCACAGGCTGGTGCCACTTCCAAGCTTCGGGAGCTGGCTTAAGCAAGCTGCAATGTAAAACAGGGTGAAGGCATTTTAATGTAGGAGGGAGTTGCAATTGCACAGTAACTGGGTTAATGATTTTGGTAATTGGAAAGGGACCAATAAACTTAGGCGCTAGTTTTTTAGAAGGTTGTTGAGACCGCAAAAACTTGGTGGATAAGTAAACCAATTCTCCTACTTTCATTTTCCATTCAGGGTGTTTGTGGCGGTCAGCAAATTTTTTACAAGATGCTTGGGCATGATTGAGTGCCTTGCAGATGATGGGCCAGTCCGTAGCAATTTGAGTTGCTCAGTCTGCAACCGAGCAATCTGGGGGATTTTGGAGTTGCAGCTCAGGGATAGGAATGAATTCCTGGCCGTTGACAATATGAAAAGGGGAGAACCCAGTGTTTTGATGTACGGCATTGTTATAAGTGACTTCAGCAAAAGGAAGGAGGTCAACCCAGTCATCTTGCTGGAAGCTAATATAGCAACGAAGTAATTGCTCAAGAGTAGATTGGCCTTGTTTAGTAGATCCGTCCGTCTGCAGACGGTTAGACGAGCTAAGGGACTGTTGTACCCCAATCAATTTCAAAAAAGAGCGCCAAAATTTGGCAGTAAATTGGATGCCACGATCCGAGATCATGCGGTCTGGGCAACCGTGGATCTGGTAGATACATTGCAAAAACATTTTGGAAAGTTGCTGAGCTGTTGGGACTTTGGCACAAGGAATAAAGTGTGCCTGTTTTGAAAAGAGATCAATGACTGTCCAAATTATGGTTTTATTTTTGCTTTCAGGCAAATCCACAATAAAATCCATGGCTATTTCTTTCCATGGGGCTTTGGGAGAGGCGACAGGCTGTAAAAGTCCTTGGGATTCCCTCCCTCCCTTTTTGCTTGGGCGCAGACGTGGCAGGTTGCGATGTATTTCTGCACATCAGAGTGTAAGGAGGGCCACCAAAATTGCCGCCTAATCAAGTGGAGATTTTTAGTAAAAGCAAAATGCCCTGCTGTTTTGCTATCGTGGGATTGCTGCAAAACCTTTCCCCTTAGATAAGGGGTTCTGTGAACCTTTTGATCCGAGGGATCTGACACCTATATTTGTCAGGGGGTTGGATTAGTTGCTATCCAAGGTCCTTTCTAACCCTTACATTCCATGATTCTATGATTTTAAGTGCAATGTGATAGGGGTTAGGAAATGTTGTATTTGAATCTGTAAGCATTTTCTGAAGTGACACTTGACTTGGTGGGGTATGCCAAGGTAAAACCAGCATTTTACAGCATTTCTTCTTTTTCTTTTTTCTTCTCAAAAATGTTTACCCATGATACATCATTACAAAGAAGTAATGTGTAACCAAACAATTACAGATTCCAATAAATGAGCTGCAACTTTTTTTAAAAGAAAAAAGCAGGATTTGGATTAGTGAAGCAATGTTCATGGAAAGATTTAAGCCTCCTTCTGTCCTCCATGCTTTCCTATACTGTGATGACTGCACTAATCTATCATTGATACCCATTTACATGGGCATAAAAATACATTAATCTATGTATGATCTATAGGTAAACCTTTTCAGATTGCAATCATATAGAAGTAGTCTCAGAGAGTGGCACTACCACAATGACCCTGTTTAGCCTAGAAGCTAAACAGATGTTTGTACTATTACCAAGAAAACTGCATGATCTGTCCAAGAAATCACCAAGGATCAAGCACATCTGAAGACTGCTTTTTTTACATGAGAAATGCGAATTAAATCCTGTAATTTCAGTGGAACACACTTTTGAATAGATATATACAGGATTGTTTTGTCAGAAGTGAATTTAAACCTAAAACACTAAGAAGTTTTCAATCAGGCCTTATCATTGTCTACATTTCCCAATAAACCTGCTATTTGTATTTTCTGTTCCTCTTATTTATTGTGAGAACTTTCCATTGCTTCATCATGTTTGGTGATCACCAGAAGGTGGTTCTTCTCAGATTTTATAAACAATTCTATCCTGGTGCATTTGTGTGTGCACATGCACATGCTCACACACACACACACACACACACACACACACAGAATATTCTGTCAATAAAAAAGATATAATGGCATTTTTGCCCCTGCAGCTATTCATGTTCTCTCTTGACTTTATATAAACTGGCTGAAGCTGGACCAAGGATGCATTTACCAAGGCAAGCATTGTTCCTAATTATTTCCACAGATGCCATAACTGTGTGTATTTGATTGTGGCAAAGCGCACTGCCTGGATATTAAAATGTTGTGTGACCCAGCTACAGAAAAAGAATTTTGGGGGGGCATGTTACAGAATGCATTCGAGATGCCTCTATGTATCAGAATTTGTGAAGTGGCTGTCCATTTGATGTTTCTCAAGTGTGAATCATTAGTCATTGAGTCAGTATTACCACATCATGTCTGCACCAAGCAAAGGAATACTGCAAGCCCTAATTTGTGGTCATGTAGGAGCAAGCAGATGCATGCTTCACCACAAAGTCAGGGATTTTCAAGAGCATAGCACTCTACTCTGTAATAACCTCACACAATCCTAAAGTACACTATGCCAACCAGCCAAATCTGTTCAGGCAATCACAATATTCACTCCCTGTTTCTTCCTGAATTGGTGGGCAGCAAACTGGCTTCTCATATTGATTTTGGACATTGTATTATTACATTTTTTTTAATGGCCAGTTTTGCATGGTGTGAACATTCCTTCTACATCTGTTCCGTAGCTGGGAGGTATTAACCAAGCAAATGGAAGTTTTGCTAAGCTGATTCTTTTACAGACAGAGAACTCAGTTCTTTATAGATTAGACACATCCTTTGTTCTAGGAGAGTTTAATCATACCCTAACCTTTTCCGTTCTGTTTTTTATCATAATCCTTGTTGCTCTACAAATTGATGTTATAATATTCTTAAACTCAAAACAGAATAAAATATTTTTAAAAATCTGAAGAACAAACATGTTCATTAGTTCTGGTTTAACTGGAGTGGTAAGTGTTTCCACTGGATTAAAACCTAACTTATTTACCTAACCAACTACAAAATTAATAAGCTGTGGTTCAGGAATAGTTCAGTTGAATTATGGTGATAATAGAAGAGCTGCAAATTTTCTTCAGTAACTGTGAGGAAGTAACATTTTTGGCTGCTTGCTATGATGAGAGTTAACTGAAGTGACAGACATTTCCCCTACCTGCCCAAAGAGATCACACAGATGGGGCAAAAGATCTTTAGAAGAACGTGCCAATATATTTTAGAAGTCAGACCAATGAAGCCACTGTAATGCATATGCGATTACAGACACAAGTAATAAAATGCAAATAACAGAGCAATCAGTTCAATATTTGTATTTCCGAGCAGACATACAGTATGTCTATATTCAGATGGCAGCAGCTCTACCAGCACTCCTGCCTTCACAAACACCATGGTTTTCAAGCACCTAAAATCTCAGTATTGCCTGTCACATAAAATCTCACTTCAGATTTTCTGTGGCCTTAGATTCCCACTCAGCAACAGGAAATATTGATGCACATGAGTCTACCTTTTCTAGAATAATGAATTTGCTTGGGTTTTTCTTTGGTTTTAAGAAGTGTACGTATGGTTCAAATATGTGTGGAACTTCAGTGATAGCTGGGATAGTGAAAAGCATTCTAATGAGATATTAATCTGACCTATTCAAGATATATCAATGGCAATTTCACAGGCATTTGTGTGTCTCAAAATTTTAAATAGTGCGCAATCTCCTCCTAAAGATCTTACTATGCTATCCATCAGATGAGGTAATCAAGCGGATGTTCTCTCTCACACTCAGTGGATTCTTTGTGATCTACTACAGCAAATAATGTATTTTGTGGGATAACTGGAAATGGTAGTAATTCTGTGACAAAATGGTACACATTGATGTGGCTCAGCAATGCCACCTCAAGCATCTGGTAAATTGTCCCAATCATGCAATGTTCATCTTTTTCTTTCTTAATATACTCAGGTCTAAACTCTTTTCACATAATTGGTTACTAGTGAAAACTAACTAGTCTTTTTATTATTTTAATTATCAGGTCATGGAAAAGATGGGTTCAGCCATTAGGCAATTTTCTATTTGTTGGCTAGCTCTCAGACATCAGAAATGGAAAATACTTCTTGACTATACAAAACAGTCTCCCACAAGAGACTGGCTTCCCCTTTATCTCTGTTTTCTATAAAAATGTGTCATGATTGCTCAGAAAACAAAACACCAGAAACAAAAGAAAAGGACCTAATTAACAGCTTCTAAATAGGAGACAAAACGATCTCGCTTATCCATTTCCCTCTGTATTGAATTTTGCATGTAATCTGAAACTCAATAACCTATTATCCTCTTCAGGCAAGTAATAGGTGGCAGATGCTGGGGAGTTTGGACTGGGGAGGGACCAGGAAGGGGTAGGGATGGGCAGAAGGAAGTATGGCAGGAGACTTTGGCACTCCATTGCAGAGGAAGAGGGAGTAGGCATATGATGCAGTCCCTTCTCTTGGCTTTTAAGTTTCCAATTGGGAAACAAAGTACTATGAGCCTCAGCCTCAGGTTTTGCTGTTCACTGCCAGATCTGTCTGGAGTGAGATCATAAAGCTCCATGACTTTGTTATGGAGGAGAGGGCTGACCTGGGGAACCTGGCAACCTCCTGAACAGGCTGGGTGAGAACTGAGGTGTTTCCCTGTCTAAGACTGTCCATCTGGGCTCAGGTGCAGCTGCAAATCCAAGGCTGCAGAGGAAGAGTGGTGATGATCCTCTGGGAGATCTTGACAAAAAACAGATGTCCTATTCCTCAGCTAACTGTGACCCTCAGATTACAAAATGCTCACTGCAACAACAGAACCTTTTCAAATGTCTCTGTGTAGCAGTTTTGCTGGCTGCTTGATTCCTCCTGCTGGGCTGGATGTCTAGTCTGCTTCTCCATCTTTTACTTCTCCAGGCCTTGCTCATTCTCCAGCTGATTCACTGTGCTATTTCCTCACAGGAGAAACTTGTCAGCTTCTCTTGTTCTGCATTTCGGTTGAACTGTCAATCGCACTGCCAGCTGCCCTCTCCCATTGTTACCTGCAGGGCATGGAATCCCAGCTGGGCAAAGTGCTGCAGGAGAAAAGCCTCATGGTTTTACTTTTTCACTTCTTGCTTACTTATGAGTCTTTTGCTCTTTTTTGACTTAAAGCAGTGTTTCTCAACCTTGGCAACTTTAAGATGTCTCGACTTCAACTCCCAGAATTCTCTTTTCCTCTGTCTTCCTCTCTCTCCTAGCCATTGTTGCTTCGGTAGCAACAGTTAACAAAACAACAGATTCAGATTGCGATGCCTTCACAAAAAAGACAAGCTCCACTGCCCCTCCACTACTTTAAGCATGACAAAATGCATCAAAGTGTTGCCCCCCTCTCTCCCCCCGCCCCGGCTGGCTTATATAGAGATTTATCATTTGAAAGCAGAGTACATGCTGGAATGTTTTGTTGTAACCTTCTAATAAGTACTATTAACCAGAGGTCTGAGAAATGTGTTTGGATTACTGTTTGCATCCAAAAGAAGAAATATCATTCCTAACTCATGTTAATTTTCATATGCTTGACTATTCTTTGGGAGAGACCTCCTTCCTTCTAGAAATTTCCTTAGTAACTCCAAGTTGTCTAACAAGAAGCATTTTTTCTCTCCCCTAATCAAAATCTCTGTTTACCATTTCTGATCATTCCATCTCCTGCAGCCAACAATCAGATCAACTTTTTAAACCTTTTGTTAAACCTTTTGTTTTAAACCTTTCTTATGTTAACTGTACTACAACTAACTGAATTGCATATTGGTTTTCAGAATTTGCTTGGTGAGCAATTCAGCCCTGAGCCTAGTTGATCTCTGGAATACAAAGATAATGTAATGGGTGCCTCATTTCCCAATAAGGCGTGGACTCACTTAGATGGGGCTAAGGATTTCCGTTTATTGAGTACAGAGTGCACGCATGCAAAAAGACGGGAATGCGGGCATGGTTGCGGGGTACCCCGTATATACTCATGTGGCAGACCTTGTCCACCTCCACCCCCCATTGTCCCATAAGCTGGATCCGGATCCTTGATGGGCAATCTGGAAACGATACCGGTCGTTGATGGGCGATTAGGGTGATCACTGCCGGTCTCTTCTGTCTTCTCTCCTTGTCCGGTGCAGGTGCATCCCCCGGGGTAATGTGTGGAAGTTCCGCCGATCTGTTGATGGGTCCTCCGGTCCGGGCAAAGGTGTGCTTCCTTTGTCCTTGTAATCGCTTTTAGTGTTTGAGTGCTTAAGAGATTAGGGTTATCCCTTCCTCCTTTCTGAAAGGCATGTTCCCCATTGTGATGCATGGATGCCTTGCAACGGGGAACATGACATACTGCCCCCCCAAGAAAACTCTAAGGTGCCGGTTTGTCAGGGTATGCTTCGTGGAAGCATTTGACAAGCCGCTGTGCTGAGACCTCTTGTGCTTGCACCCACTCAGGGTGGGGGAAATGTTTCCATTGGATAAGGTACTGTAGAGTGCCCCTTAGCCTTCTGGAGTCTAGTACCTCCTTAATTTTGAAATGTTGTTGTCCATCTATCATGATGGGTGGGGGCGGGGGGGGGTTCGTTGTGCCACTTTGAAAGGGTGACCGGTTTTAGTAGGGCACAATGGAACACTGGGTGTATGCGTCTCAAGTTGTGTGGTAGCTCCAACTTGAAAGTCACTGGGTTGATAATTTCTATGATTGGGAATGAATTTGGGTGCCAGTTTCTTTGAGGGCTGCAGAGACTTGATGAACTTAGTGGAGAGGTAGACCCTATCTCCCACTTTGAAGTTTGGCTGCACCGCCCTGTGGTTGTCCGTGAACTTTTTGTATGTTGCTTGAGCATCTGAGAGAGCCAGCTGGATGACAGGCCAAACCGTGGCCAGTTGTGCCGCCCAGTCATCTGGGGAGCAGGGCGGGGTGTCTGGCTGGGGCAGTTCCGGGATCGGAACAAAGTCTCTACCATATACTACCTTGAATGGGGTGTGACTCGTGCTCTGGTGCACTGCATTGTTGTAGGCCACCTCGGCAAAGGGTAGCAGGTCTACCCAGTTGTCCTGTTGATAATTTATAAATGAGCGTAGGAATTGCTCCAGGGTGGAGTTAAGAATCTCCGTAGAGCCATCTGTGTGGGGGTGCCAAGCCGTGGACAGTGCTTGCTTGGTTCCAATTAATTTTAAAAATGCCTTCCAGAATTTGGAAGTAAATTTTGTGCCCCTATCCGTCACCAAACAGGAGGGGGCGCCATGAAATTTATAGATGTGGTTTAAAAAGAGGCGTGCCAGCTGTTGCGCGGAGGGAATGGAGGCGCAGGGTACGAAGTGTGCCTGTTTGGAGAAATAGTCTTTTACCACCCAGATAACCGTTTTTCTCTGACTGGGTGGCAAGTCCACAATAAAGTCCATCGAGATTTCTTCCCAAGGGTGGGAGGGGCTCGCTACCGGCCGCAACAGTCCCTGGGGCTTCCCCACTTTTCGTTTGGCCATGGCACATGTGGGGCAAGCAGCGACATATTCCTTTACATCCCTCCTAAGAGTGGGCCACCAGAATTGTCGTCTGACTAGATGCAGTGTTTTTACAAACCCGAAGTGCCCAGCTGTTTTGTCATCGTGTGAGCGGCTTAAAACTTCCGCTCGCAATTGCTCTGGCATGTACAAGTTATTCTGTTTTCAAGCCAGACAGTTTGTGAAAGATACATTGTGTTGGTTGGTTTGCAACCATGTATCCGTTTTGAGGGCTTGAGCGAACTGTTGTTGCAAGCTAGGTGAAATTGACCTGCGTTTCCCTCCCTCTGCGGGTGGCTGTGCTGGGGTGCGCTGTGTCCTGGTTTGGCCGTGCGTAACGGCTTGGCAACCCAGCTGTGTGTCGGTCCATACAGTGCCTACAATGTCGGATGCCTGACTGGCATCCTGGGGCTGCCTGGAGAGAGCGTCAGCTAGGAAATTCTTCCTCCCCAGTATGAATTTCAGCTTAAAGTCAAATCGGCTGAAAAACTGCGCCCAGCGAACCTGTTTGGGGCTGAGGCGTTTTGGGGTGCTGAGAGCTTCTAGGTTTTTGTGGTCTGTCCAGACCTCAAAGGGGCAGGTGGCCCCTTCCAGGAGGTGCTGCCATGCCTCTAGGGCGGCTTTGACAGCGAATGCCTCCTTTTCCCACACGTGCCATCTCCGTTCCATTTCTGAGAACTTGTGGGAAAGGTACGCACAGGGTTTCAGCTGATTGTCAGAATCCCGCTGAAGCAGGAGTGCCCCAATGGAAAAATCAGAAGCGTCTACTTGTACCACGAAAGGCTTGGTGGGGTCGGGGTGTTGTAGTACTGGCTCTGCTGTAAAGAGGCTTTTGAGGTGCTCAAAAGCCTTTTGACAGTCAGCTGTCCAGTTCAGGAGCGCTCCCGGGTTCCGTGACTTTTGCGTGTCCCCCAAGCCCTTTGTTCAGAGTAGGTTGGTTAGAGGTAGCACAATTTCTGCCAGTCCCTGGATAAAACCCCTGTAAAAATTCATAAAACCGAGGAAACTTTGTAGTTGCCTCCTCGTGCGTGGGCACTCCCATGCCAGGATGGCTTGGACCTTACTTGGGTCCATCTCGATGCCCCTTGCTGAGATTCTGTAACCCAGGTAGTCAATTTGTGATTTATGAAACTCGCACTTAGAGAGCTTGGCAAATAGCTCTGCTTTGCGGAGTTTCCTGAGCACTTGCTTAACCAAGCGTTCGTGCTCCTCTTCTGTTTCTGAGTATATTAGCACGTCGTCTAAGTAGACGAGGACCCCCTTGAACAAGTGGTCGTGCAAGACCTCGTTAATAAGTTGCATAAATACTCCTGGTGCCCCCGCCAGACCAAATGGTAACACCTTATATTGAAACGACCCCAGGGGGCAATTAAAAGCCGTCTTCCATTCGTCCCCCTCCCGTATCCATATACGGAAATAAGCCTCCCGCAAGTCCAGTTTGGAAAATATTTTGCCTTTAGAGAGGTGTGCTAGGATGTCCTTGATGAGGGGTAAGGGGTATTTGTCTGATATGGACACGGCATTCAAGCCACGGTAGTCCATACAAAGCCTCAATGTCCCATCCTTTTTTTCCCTGAAAAAGACTGGGGCTCCGACTGGTGAGTTAGCGGGTTCAATGAAGCCACATGCTAGGTTTTTGTCCACGAATTCCCGCAATGCTGCCAGCTCCTTCTGGGTCATTGCATAGATTTTGGGCTTCGGTAAGGGTGTATTGGGAACCAGTTCTATTGTGCAGTCCATTTTTCTGTGGGGGGGGGGAGTTTGTCCGCCTCTTTCTCCCCGAACACATCTGCGAACTCCGCGTACCTGTCTGGCAAACCTGCCAGGTCCGCTGCTTCCAGATGCGTTGTTGTGGACGCTGGCCTCCCCACCGCAGCACGGGGGACCTCATCCCCTGTAGGCGCTTGGTAGGAGCCGTCTGGGAAGGTGATTGTCCTGGTCTGCCAATTGATGTGTGGGTTCCGTCGCAACAACCACGGGATACCCAGGATTATTAAGGGTTGGCCCACCGGTGCCAGGATAAATTGCAGGCTTTCCTGGTGGCTGCCGAGCTGCAGCGCCACTTCATCGGTGTATTGGGTGACCAGGCCCCCTCCCGCCGCTGATCCATCCAATTGGGTGAATACTATATGGTGCTGAAGTGGATAGCGGCGGAGCTTTAAATCGGCCACCAGGTCTGGGTGCATTAAGCACCTGGAGCAGCCCGAGTCGATCAGGGCCCAAATTTTGACGGACTTCAGCTGTGATTTCAGTTCAACCTTGACTTACAAGGTGGGGCAGTTTTCACTCACCCAGCTGTTGCTGCGCCCTTCTTGATCCTTCACGTGCCCCCTGGTGCTTCTTAGGGCAGGTGGTTGGCGTTTCCCGCCGGCTCGTCATCGTCGCTCTCTGACTCTTCAATGGGGTAGGGTAAAGATTTCAGTCCGACCTCCCCAGTAGATGCTGGCATCTTTTTGGGTGGTGTTGGTGGTTTACCCGGTGGTTTCCTCGGTCTGCTGTCGTTTGTTTTAGCATTTGGGCAGGATGTGGCTTTGTGCCCTTCCTTCCCACAATGGAGGCACTGCCCCTTGGCGAATCGCCGCTCCCTCTCCTCCTTCCAGGATTGGGGTGCTGGTCTCGCCGGTCCGGCCACGGCTCGGGGTCCCCGTGTCGTCATTTGCATGGCTGTCCGCTTTGCTTGCAGGAACGTTTCTTGGGCATTTTCCACCCTGCCAGCTAGCCGTATCCACTCAATGAGAGTGTTAGGGTCGTCCCTGCATAACACCCACCTCAAGACGTTCAGGTCCAGACCTTCCTTGAAACGCTCGATCAGGGTCGATTGTGACCAGTCCTCCACCTTTCCAGCCAGGGCTTGGAATTCCATGGCATCGTCTGCCACAGAACGTTGCCCCTGTCTAATTCCCCTTAGGGCTCTTTTTGCTCTGTCCTGTTCAAGGGGATCTCTAAAATGTAGGTCGAGCGCCCATATGAACTTGTCGACATGATCGAGTTCTGGAGCCCCTGCTTGGCACAGCTGTACGTACCAATCAGCTGCCCTCCCTCTTAGTTTGTTTGCTATGGTGTTGATTTTGCCTTTTTCGGTCCGGAAATATTGTCCATATTCCTCTATGTAATTTTTTGTGTTTGTGATGAAGAAAGACAGCGTGGTCGGGTCTCCGTCGAACTTGACCCCGAGGTCTTTGACACCTGCTCCCGGTGGGTTCCACCTCACCTCTGGGCATCTTGGCACCTCCCGGATTGCTGGGATTCTCCATTCTCTTGGTGGGGATTCCCTCGGCCGGGTTCCGGGTGGCGTTGCTCCCGTCTCGTGCCTGCTCCAACCTCGACCCCGACGTCGCGTTTCTGGGATGTGGGGGGAGACGTCCCCCTGTTCGGCTCGCCATGAAAACCTCTGCCTGGTTCCGCGTCCTCTTCTTGCCACCTCCGTCCCCACCCCAGATGTCTCATCTCGGAGGTTGGGGGGGGTGACATGCCTCTGGAGCCTGGTCCCGGCTCCCCTGTCCCTCGGGCTTCCCACCCGATCGCCAACCTCAGGAGCAGCTGCTCTATCGACTCCAGCCTCGATTCCACCATGCTGAGCCGCTCATCAGCTTGGGAGCCGTCCGTGGGCCATCCGCTCCGCCGCCTTCCCTCAGTTCCTGGGGTTGTCATGAGCCGGTGCTCTCTCACCTCTTTCGACGGCCCGAACGCTCCGGGCAGGGATCCCGCCGTCTCATCCAGGGTGACCCACTCGCCTTGCGACTCTCTCGTGGCTTCGAGAGTCCTGCTCCTCCCGGTCTCCTCCTCCAAGCTCGATCCCAAACCTACCCAGACTTCGCAGTGTCAGGGTGTATGGGTCCTTCCGATCGCTCGTTCTGTGGAGCCGGGTGACCTGTCGCCGTCCTTGGGTCGCCGCCGCTCTGTCGGTTGATTCTGTTCATCGCCAACTCGGGTCCTTCACAGATCAGATCTAGATTGGTGCTGGTGGAAATTTTTTTTTTCGATTCCCGTCTTTATGTAACGGGTGCCTTGTTTCCCAATAAGGCGCGGACTCATTTAGATGGGGCTAAGGATTTCCGTTTATTGAGTACAGAGTGCACGCACGCAAAAAGACGGGAATGTGGGCGTGGTTGTGGGGTACCCCGTATATACCCGCGTGGTGGACCTTGTCCACCTCCACCCCTCATTGTCCCATAAGCTGGATCTGGATCCTTGATGGGCAATCTGGAAACGATACCGGTCTGTTGATGGGCGATTAGGGTGATCACTGCCGGTCTCTTCTGTCTTCTCTCCTTGTCCGGTGCAGGTGCGTCCCCCAGGGTAATGTGTGGAAGTTCCGCCGATCTGTTGATGGGTCCTCCGGTCCGGGCAAAGGTGTGCTTCCTTTGTCCTTGTAATCGCTTTTAGTGTTTGAGTGCTTAAGAGATTAGGGTTATCCCTTCCTCCTTCCTGAAAGGCATGTTCCCCGTTGTGATGCATGGATGCCTTGCAACGGGGAACATGACAGATAACAAGCATGCTAGATGATCTTGTCACTGAGCAGTTTTTCCCGGTTCACAGATGCAGGGGCCCTCCTCTGTTGAAGAATTCTGGGAGATGAAATAGCAGAAGAGATCCTAGAGCAATGCAGGAGCAAGAAGCTCTGCCAACAGTGACTCATGCCCCTCTCTCATGTTTAGACTGCTGTATTTCACTTTACAGAGGGTTGTCCCTGAAGATGATTTGAAAGTTAGAGTGTGCAAGACACAGTTGCCAACCTGCTAATAGGTAAGTGCTATTATTGCAGCATAACACTGATACCGCAGGAGCTACACTGGCTGCCATTTTGCTTTGAGGTCCATTATCTATAAAGCCCTTTAGGACTTGGGTCCTGGTTAAACCCAAGAGCATCTTCTCTGGGTAGAATCTGCCCATACAGAATGAGCAAACCGAGAGGACATGCTATAAATACTGCACTCCAGAATGTCAATAGGGGGCTTGAAGCAGGCCTTGTTGATTGTGGCCCCCTCACTTACGAACAGCTTACCCTCCCAAGGTCAGGATAGTGTTCTGTCTATTAACATTTAGGATGCTTTGGAAGATGGTCCTATTTTGCAGAACCTTTGGGAGTGGGGGTGTAGTGGGTTTTGTATTTGGGGTTTTAGTTTTGTAAGCCGCCCAGAGTCACTGTGAGTGAGCTGGATGGCCATATAAATCTCTTAAATAAATAAGAAAGAAAGAAAGAAAGAAAGAAAGAAAGAAAGAAAGAAAGAAAGAAAGAAAGAAAGAAAGAAAGACTGTCTGGCTCAAGAACGATGGCAGAGACATGGTTTGATCCAAGATGTTATGAAGTTACTATTATTTTCTTGTTTCATTGTTTTTATTTTATAACTTTTAAAACTGTTTTTATGGTTTTATGGTGTGGTAAGCCACTTTAAGTCTTGGATGGAGGCAACATATAAATAATGGAAAATAAAGAAATGTAACCAGTTTAGTTAGATTGACTTCGTTGATTTTATTTGGAATTTCTGCATGCTTGGCTGTTACCTTTCCTTGTTCTTCCTTGCAGTTTTTCCTTTTATCAAATACATTTTCTTTTATATAAGAGACTTGATTTTATGGATTCAAAAGGAAGTTATAGAAACTTTCTCAAAACTGTATCCTTGCACCATCACTACCTCTTGGGTTGTCAGGATTTTTTCATGATTCATTAAGTTTTGTATTTCTGGACTTAAGGCTGGAATATCTGACAAACCTTCCTTTTCCATTTTTATTGTCTAGAGTTGAGCTGAAGGGAGTGGTTCTTGGCAAAACTCCCACGGTGGACAGACTAGGGTGTGTTCACAGGTTCAGTTTGACTAACGGCAGCTTGCTGTAATAATTATTGTTTCTTTCAAGAGAACTCTAGGAAGATATCTACCAACAGAGTAAAACCTCTCTTTCCCTTTAATCTATAATTATTCTATATCCAGAGCTAACATTCATTTTCTGTAGCACCGTTTTCATATATTTTATGAAAATAAATTGTACACGTAAAAAAAATCTAAGTACTTTAAGGCAGTATCAGTTGTAAAGATTTGAATTCCACAGTAATTTAGAGATCTGCTACTGAATGTTCCCAGTATACATGATTGTGGCTTTTTTCTAGTATGACACTTGGTCTTCAATCAACTCAGAAAGTTCATACTTCCATTTGATAACTTAGTTTACACTGTTTTAGAAAATTAATTTTGAAAATTGATTTTTTTAAAGGACAACAGTGTAGTATAATGGATATTAGACTTTGACCAAAGTTTGCAAGATTCAAGTTCCCACTCACCAATGAGCCTAATAGTGACAATGGCCCAGTCATATTCTTCCAGCCCAGCTTTGCTCACAGTTACTGTTGTAAGGATAGAATTAGGGGAGACCCTCACTGAGCAATCAGAGAAAAGGTGGGATATAAGTGCGATGATGATGATGATGATTAAAGTAATTCCAGCCAAACTACATCCCAACTATAATTGAACAGCATTGTATATCTCATTGTATATTATAAAATATAAAGTATTTTTATATCTACTGAGATGAAAGGTGGGAAATGGAATATTATATTACCTTCAATGTGTTTTTATTAAAGAAGTGTCTTGATTCTGTAAATAACATTCATTATATTTCAATTTTTATAGGCTATGCCTGCAACCAGAGACTCATTCTTTCTTTCTGTTGAGAGTATTCTTTCATGGCTTATACGTTCATCAGAACTTCTTGATCAACTTACAGAGAAGTAAGTAAACAAACTTGGAAGGTTTCACTGTAATCTCTAATGCCACAACGTCAATTAGAGTGCTGAGTACTGTATAATTAAGTCAACAGATGTGTGGGTGTGGCATTGTCCAGCTGTTGTGTATGGATCTAATGGGCTTTGTTAACAACAGTTTCTTATAGTAAGGTCAAACATCAGACTATGCCTAGCTGATTTCCTGGAGGATGTATTCCTAAGAGTTAAAAAACAGCTGGGTGGGTTTGTAATCATGGCTCCCCGTCCCCCCAAAAATCTCAACACCAATTTATAATTGAGATCTAATAAATAAGTTTTTCTTTTGGTTAATACATACAGTATGCCATATCTTAGTTTCATGCTTCCAAGGGTATATCATAAATCATAACTTTATTTCTGGTTCAAAACTAGAAGATATCCATAGTTAGAGATCTAGACTTGTTCTATGGTGCCTATTTAGGAAGGATAGAAAAGGGTTAGGCTAAATCAAAATACAAAATGAGTGTAGTCTGAGAATGAGGGGGCATATGGTCTAGTGGTTAAGGCACCAGGCTAGAAACCAGGAGACGGTGAGTTCTAGTCCTGCCTTAGCTGGCTGGGTGACCTTGGGCTGGTCACTCTCTCTCAGCCCAACTCACCTCACAGGGTTGTTGTTGTGGGAAAATAGGAGGAGGAAGGAGTAATAGGTATGTTCCCCACCTTGGGTTATTTATAAAAATAATAAAGGCGGGATAGAAAATAAATACAAAATAAAAATATATACCGAAAAGACAATTTATTTTCCCTCTTTAGAAGAAAAGCTTTTATACATTCAAGAAAAGAGATAAACCTCTTCCTTCCCCGTGTTTTGTGACTATTCAGAGATGCTTTGGGTTATACTATTCTATTTTTATATGGAAAGTTCTTTTCTGTAGGAAAATAAATGAAGGTCTCTTACAGATCATAATGTCCAATGACTATACTTGACTTTATTGTTGCTGTTATTGTATAGCAGAATGATATACACACGTTAGAGAATAGTGTCCAGTTATGATTTCTCAGCACATGAATGTCAAATAAAAAAAACTCTTGCTGAAACTGTTATTTGCTAGTTTTAGCTCATAGGTTTTACATCAATTTGTATATTTAAGTATCTTTCATGCTAAAATGTTACAACATATAAAGCAGATTTGGGGCTACAATAAACAAAGAGTGGCTCCTTCATTACCTGTATAATCTCTCCTTTGGTCTAAAAATATTCTAGAGAGTAAAATGCAAAGATACTGTGATAATCCCATGTGATAAAGAAATAGCATTTCCCCAGTTTAATGCTTTCAACACAAATTCCATTGTTTTATGCCTGAAGGAAGGGAAATTGATTTCCTATGGGAACCAGCAGAAACATTGTTTCCTCATTCATTAATAGTGAGACATACTGCATTTTGGAGATGCTTGTCTAGCTAATAGTTACAACAGAGAAAAAAAAATCAACATGGTCACTCTTTATTGTTGCTGCAAAAAAGGCTAATGTGGTTTCTGGCAGCATTAATAGAATCAACATTTACAAACCACAGGAAATAATAGTTCCAGTTCACTCTGCACTTTGAAATAATTGTGTTTTCTTCTGGGCATAGCACAAACTGGAATAGGTTTAGGGGTGGCAATAAGTGGCATATAGAAGATAATTCTTATGAGAGCAATATATTAAAGGAATTGGGCTTGTTTAGCTTGGAGGGGGAAAAACTGAAGTATGGTATAATCTCTGAAGACTCTCACACAGAGGTGGGCAACGATTTGGGTCCAATTTACACAGGAATTACTGTATCCCCATCAGTGGGTCAACTCATTAATTTAACTGGTTAACACAAGCTCCAATTTACCCTTCCAATGCAATTTTGCCTGCAGAACACTGTTTTTTTGCCTGAACTGCTTTAATAAAGATTGGGATAATCACAAGGCTTCCAAGTGCTGCTGAATACCAGCATGCTTTACTAGGCTACTGAATTAACCCGGAGCCTAGACTGCTAGACAGTAGCACACTCTTTGTAGCACATGAACCAAGTGGCAAGGCTTTGGGCTGTGGACACATTTCATTTGTTGTTCATACCTTCTAGGAAGAGTTCTAGAAGGGTTTGGCTTTTCTGAGTGTGGGACTGTGTCCTAGAAGGACTTTCTGCCCTCATTTAATTCCAGATACATGTACACGTGACAAAGCAAACATTTTGACATATAATCTTATATAATGAAAATATAATTTTCCTGTGCTTGCACCTATATATGTACGTGCATATGTATATGTGTATGTATATGTATATACAAGGCATCTCAGTATTTTCCATAGCTGCAAGAAATTAATGAAATATTTCACATTCTGCTGCTGAGGTTACAGTGATCAGAATGCCTGCATGCTTCCCTTATTTTATCAGTATCTAGTTTACCATCGAGGTGGAGAACAAGACATTCTGGCTTTTTCAGCACAGGGTAAAATATTTAATGGCTACAATCTGAACATTTCCAGATTTATTTTTTTAAAGATCCTTTTCAACCTACAAATAATACCCTTCCTCCTTCAGTTGTTGGTGGAGGCGAACAGAAACTAACTCTGCAACTTATTGCATAGGTTGGTAATAATTGTCAGGAATTGGCTCTGGAAGGATTTGTAGAATACTTCTTGTTTTCTTTTGACACGAAGATATATTTTCATTGACTCTTTTATGTTCTGAACATTCAGAGCAGAAACACCATGCACTCTCTCCAGGGGGCAGAGGGATTCTGAATGCTGAGATAATTGCAGTTGCAATTACGTGTGTATTATTTTAGAAAGTTAGCTTAACAGGTTTATAATGAAAGAGGATGCAAGTCCTTAGAACAGTGTTTCTCAACCTGGGCAACTTTAAGAGATGTGGACTTCAACTCCTGGAATTCCTGGGATTCTATACAATACCACACTCTATACAAGCTTGCAGGCTGGGGAATTCTGGGAGTTGAAATCCATATCTCTTAAAGTTTCCAAGGTTGAGAAACACTGCCTAAGAAGGAAGAAATAAAACTGGGTGTCATTCTTACACAATTGTGCTTTTCTATCCCAAGAATTCTGGATGTCCCAAATAACTTACCCATTAAAAGTGGTTTGGAATAGGTATACCTACCATACTGAAGCTGATTAAAGCAATTTCCATGCATTTGGACATAAGGATAAAACGGATCAGAATTTTGGTTGAACCACCCACTGTATCTGTCCTGCCAGTGGAAGTGCTAAACAAACCAAAATCACTTCTTCCATGATATGTTTGCATTAAGTGTGAACCAGTAACTTTCGCTTGTTACTTTCCTAACAATCTGGATTCCCAAAACAAACCAAAACTTCTGGTTTGTTAGGAAAGAAGCAATCCAGAGTTCCTCACTATCCATTATGCTACAGAAACCATTAGTAAAATCATTCTAGTTTTTTAAGCACTCCGGTTTGCAAGAAGAGTTAAGAGTTAAACAATACACATCAGTATTCTCATACTGTTATATTGGAATAAAAACAGCAAAAACATCTGGACAAAAATTTCAGGGACTGAAAATGGGTAATGAGGACTGCTAGCAGCACACAGACCAGGATTTGCTGGTTACAGCAATAAAGCATGATCAAATTCAATAAAAGAGATGTTTTATCTATTTATAAAACCCACATTTCCAGGGTTTTTTAAACTATACTTCAAACAGAAACAGAAAGCAGAGATATTTGAAGGTTCTTCCATATTTCTTAGTGCTTTTTATTTGGGCTACTGGCACAGTGAGCTCATACAGATTGTGAGTTTTAACAAGTGTTAAAAGATTAGCTGAAGCAACATAATGACTGTGGTGGGCTGTAACTGAATTGCAGAAGATATCGAATTGGATCTTATCTCATATCACATCTGGCCTTGACCTCTGTGAGGAGATTATCTTTACTAGCCCATCCTGGACACAGAACTAAATTGTTTCAGAAATATATGGAATCAGTCCCTTAATACTGGAAGAATTTAGCCATGCTAAATAGCTGGGAACTTTCCAACAATCCGTTAATATCCCTCTTACAAAGAAGTTACAGGTACAAAGAAATTAGCCTAGCTTTACACATCATTCTAAATTGTAACATGATTGTTTGGGGCTTACTGCAGTGGGTGAATTCAGCCACTGTATCTTGCTGTTATGTATAAACCAGATCTCTGTGGCGCATTCAGCAAGCCATGCTTAAAAAAATCCTGCCTTAGCTAGTTGTGCAAACTATGCCTCTGCGTGCGCTTTTTGTAAAATATAAGCAATTATCTCTGCATGTTTTATACAGTTTGGGGCTTGCTGCCAATGGAGTTCCTAGGGAATCTGAGTAGGTACCCTCAAGCTGGTTGCAGTCTAACCCAGAAAGGCCTGAATTCTCCATCCCCGTGCCAATGAAGCAGGCTATGATTTCCGGTAGCTGCTGGTTAATGCCTGCAGGCTTCCCCTGACCTTGATCCTTTTCCACCCAGCTGAGATCTCTGTCCCACTGCCAGTTCATCTGGGGTTTCAAACAGCAGCTGTTAATTGTACCGCTATTCTTTGCTATAGCTGAGTCCTCATTAATTCTTACTCTCATATTAAAAGAATTTCCCAAGGGAAAGTTGTCACCTCAGCTAGGGCAAAGCACTTGCAAATCACACAGAGTTATGCCAAGAGGGTAAAAAGTGTATTTTAAAAACAGAATTCACTGGCTTCATTTCTGATTTAATTTATTTCTCTATAAATTAGAAATAAATTATTTTTTTATTTTCTAGAATATAAACGCTGTAGAAAATGAGCATTGGGCTACATTATTATTTTATTAATGTAAGGCAAAGGTAAAGGTTTCCCTTGACATTAAGTCCAGTTATGTCCGACTCTAGGGGGCGGTGCTCATCTCCATTTCAAAGCTGAAGAGCCGGCGTTTGTCCGTAGACACTTCCGTGGTCATGTGGCTGGCATGACTAAATGGAACGCCGTTACCTGCCCGCCGAAGCGGTACCTATTAATCTACTCACATTGGCATATTTTCAAACTGCTAGGTTGGCAGGAGCTGGGACTAGCAACGGGAGCTGACCCTGTCACGCGGATTCGAACCACCGACCTTCCGATCGGCAAGCTCAGCAGCTCAGCGCCACCGCGTCCCTTTATTAATGTACTGCCCAATTAAAACATAAAAATAAATACATAACATGAAAATAAAGGCAACAGGATAAAATCAACAGCGTCAGTCACATAGCTGACTGAGAACAGCGTCTGAGAACAGCGTCAGTCACATAGCTATAAAAATGCTTTTCAAATTAAGATTGAATTGACTGGGAAAATAAAAGGCACCTGGCACTAAAAGGGCTATTAAGGGCTATAACAATGGTTCACCAAGTGATCCATTCTGGGGAGGGTGGTTTTTTTCCCCACAATTTTAAAAATCATCTTCTTATGTCATTTTAAAATGTTCAGTTTTAATTTTGGGGGGTTATCCCAAGGTTGAAAGGCAAAATATAAATACAGTAACACAGGTCACCTCATACATATAATAATTGAATAAAGAAACAAATAAATGCAGTACTAATCAAGAAAAGCCACACTTCAAAACTCATTTCACAAAAGTACCCAGAAATGTATTTCAGAAGATGATCTTACAATATGGGTAAGTATATAAAGGTTAATAACAGCTCTTTAAATTGCAATTGCTTTGCAGATGGCAAAGCATTGTTGTAATAACCATGCTAACTATCTTGCTTCTTACATTGGAAAGATTATAGATTTGGGGTTGTTTTCAAAGACAGTTCCATGTACAATGGTATTTCAGTGTTCCAGAAGAGAAATTTGCAAAGTATAGATAATTATCAATTATCCTTTATCAGTACAGTTGTAGTACATATTTCAGCCTAAGTTAGTATTTCTCACCCTCAGCAACTTTAAGATATGTGGACTTCAACTCCCAGAATTCCCCAGTCAGCAAGCCATAAAATGCTGGCTGGGAAATTCTGGGAGTTGAAGTCCATACATCTTAACGTTGCTGAGGTTGAGAAACACTGGCTAATTCACTAAAGGCCATCAGTGCTACTACTGAAAAATGTTGTATCTAAGAGCATATCATACTCTGAAACTGACCTTCTAGGTCCTAAAATAAAGTTGAACACTACTCAATTGGGAACTATCTCCTGACAATAATTCCATCTGGTCTGGACTGACTGAAATGTCAACACCCAGATTTGATGAAAAGGACAGAGAACTTGGTGTCACCCACATATTGGTGACTCCTCAGTTTGCATCACCAGGAAAGCTCTCCCAGCTCTTTCCTGTGAATGTAAAACAGCTTGAAGGATAAAACAGGCTTGGGGAATCCCGTTGCATAACTGCCAGGAAGATAAAGCAATAATCTCCCAGCATTATCTTCTGGAATTAGCAGTAAAAAAAAAAAAAGCTTACAAACTCTTGGACTCTATTGGACCATCTCCTTATTAGATAGAATACTGATTTTATTTATAAAAATGTTCACAAGGACAAGATGATAGGACAGTCAGATTCTTTCAAGTAGGGAGAAGGACCACAAGTAGGAATAAGCATAAGATGAATAATGAGTCTTCTCAAACTGGATTGTTCCTCTTCCTCCACCAATTTCCAATATCTGGCTATTTCCTAAATACAACATTAGAATTCAATTTATCCAGTAGCATATCTTAACATCAAACATACATAGTTAGAATTTCTTTTGCCTTCTTACTTTACAGGGCCCCAGAGGCATCCACAGAACCTAACAGTTTCATCAAAATGACAAAACAAACATGATGATGATGCAACACAAGCACTGCCCATTTCATAGGCACATGCAGCATCATGACCCACCTACAAAATGGGCAGGGCATGAACATTGTTTCATCATTTCTCTCCTCCCTTCCACCCCCCACATATGCCCCTGCAGATACCAATGCTTAAATTGTGCAGCTGTATCTGAGCCCCCAATTATTATTTTTTACATTTAGATTTACTGTATATATTGCAATGTTATTTTTTCTTGGGCTTTTTTATATGGTTATTGTTTCTAGGCTGATTTTGGTTTTTGTAGTTTTTAACCCCCTCTCCTGTTTTCTACCCAAATGTGCTTGCAAGCATTTATCTATTCTATTTGTGTCTACCAACAGCAGGCAGGTACCCTTATACTATGTTTGTAATAAATAGCATGTGCATTTTATATTATCTCTGACACAATAGACTGGCTTTATGGCCATCAGATAGCATGACACTGGCATGGTCTGAATTACTTTGCAGTAGGTTAGGCTGCCAACCCCTGATAAGGATTCTTAAACACTGTGGAATGGGCAGGAACTTGTACAAATATAAATGCAGCCCAGCAAATGTGAAGGGCTGGGGCAGGAAAGCTCCTTGGCATGGGAGGTTCCTGCATCACATCCTTTCACCTAGTAACCTACTCAGTAACTGTTTCCTAAAGATTAGCAAGTGGCTGCACTGAATGACAAATACTGTCTTCCCCAATAGAGACTGGCTTTATTGCAACTGTTCAGATGGCTCAGAAGGAAGAACTTTGGGCTAAAGCACACCAGGTCTTCTCTATAGTTTGGTGTTATTCCAGATCACCTCTTCCAGACTAGCGGTTCTCTGGATTTTAATCCTGGTTCTGTCACAACAAGCCCTCTTTGCCTTAGGTTAAAATACCAAGCCAATTCGGGCAGTTGCTGTTCCATCTGACAGCAGGCAAATGAATTCCTAATGCCCTTGTCCCTTCCTTCCTCACTGCATACTAACCACAATGTTTCCCTGTCACATAAAGCTTATGTATTCCAGTGAAAAATGGGGAGGACATGTTCTAAATCTGTGGTCACATTAGGGTTAATCTCTAGCTCCATTGGAGGGGAAGCAAGGAGTTTTTTTCCCTCCCCAAAAGTTGGCACTGACTTGAAGTCAGTTTTGGATTGTGACCTAGCTCCAAAGCTGATGTATCCATTAGATACAATAAGTAAGCCACACAGTGATTTGGACAGTGGCAAATTGAACCCAAGCCTGCACTTCCTACCCTTGTGACTCCCTGTCTGAAGCAGCCACTCCATTCAGTCTAAGGCCTGCAGATCTTGAGAGAAGCTTGTTGCCTCAGCCAGCTCCTTCATTAATGCTCACTCAGATGCATCATGAAGTTGCTATAGAGCCAGCTGCTGTGGCCATTACAGGTACTCCTCCTTTAATGACTGCCTCATTTAGTGACCATTCACAGTTACAACAGTGATGAAAAAGTAACTTTGCAACCAATCCTCACATTTATAACCTTCACAGGTCTGTAAAGCAAAGGAAAGCTGAAGTAAAATCATAAGCACAGTCACAGTTTCACTTAGTAACCACTTCACTTAACAACCAAGTTGCCAGTCCCAATTGTGGTTGCTAAACAAGGACTACCATACTTGCCCCCAAATGGGGCACTGCCTGTATCAGGGGGCCATGCACTGTTTTGCTCCTGCTGCCAGCAGCCAATCTGTCTGCTGAGCTGTAGGGGGGTAGATCCCACAAAATAACACCGCTGTAGCTGAAACTGTCTTTGCCTCTGTGGAGAGTCTTCTTTAAGCCCAAATGAAGAAAGTGAACAGATTTTTTTGCAATTAACAGAACTTTCTTTTGGGTGGACTTAGGCTCTCTTTTCCAATGCGGTAGGCCAGGTAAGCTCAGTTTCTTAACAATTTCACTTTCAGGAAACATTTTGCCAATTGGTTTACTGAAATTGTCATTCACAGCAAATGGCAAATTGTGCTGTGGTAAAATAAAACCTGTCATAAACTCAGTAGCAACTTCTTGTTGTATGTATTGGAACAGGGTTTCGGCAGGTATGGTAAAAAAATTCGTGATGGTGGCCACAGTGGTGCAATTGAAGTTCCACCTGCTTTTTGTGTGTGTTGCATATAAAAACCAGGCAGAGCTTCAATCACACCACTATGGCCATCATCCTGACTTTTTTGACCACACCCAGCAGATATCCCGGAACAGGAACAAGAGCTTATCAGCATCAAAGGGCATTTTAAACTTTCTTTATTGATCCTATGCAACCCTTTACATCACAAATCCCCAGCATGGCCCACTGAGAAATTACAGGCATATGTTTGCATTTCAGTATGGCTTTATCATCCCCTCTTGTCTACAGAGTATAAGGAACCAATTATAATTTCATAATGGTTTGCTTGGATTTCCCAACTATTTGCGTGAGTGTAGTGGAAAAATAAGATTGTTCAAATTGAAGTCCTGTTCTAGATAAGCAAATTAGGGCCTTTTCACATTGCTGAGCTAGTGACAGAAAACTAAACCAGCATAACTTTTGCTGTCCCCATTACTGAGCCCAATCCTGCCTCAATTGCTGGATTCCCTGCTAAACGGTGCTGTCCTGATCATATGTGTCCAATACATCATATGGAATATGATTGGTTGAATCCTCAGATTTGCTGATCATCTTCTTCAGCAGGTGATCAGCAGGTGCAAAAACAACCACCATTCCTGGCACTGCAGGGGCAGTAAGGTAGCAGGTTTAACTGTAGGACTTTTCCCATCACCAATCGACTCCCTCCTGGACCTTTTTGGTATGCCCTGTTCTGTTGCAACCTGAGCTGAAATTTAAAAAAAAACCTTATCAGGGTCACCAAGCTGAGTCATAAGCAGCACTTTTACTTAGAATTCTCCTCCCTTCCGTTCCTTTCTTGACTGAAGCAACAAATGCCGACTTCTGTGTTCTGTTCTGTTTGGAAGGCAATGGGGTAGCTTCATAGGTCAACTGCAAGGCAAAGGGGACAAAGAATAAAATCCAAAGCTTCTCTTTTGTTTTTTCCTGCACAGCACAGTTTTTCCCTGAGACTTCTCTTTTGTAGAGTCATGTCAAGCATTATTTAGGAAGTATGAATAAGATAAAAAAGAACTATTGATGAATCTCTTTGTTCTGTTTCTCTCTCTTTTTTCAGGTCACATTTTATTACCCTAAATATCTCTAGTGGGAGGGTAAATATAGCATGAAAGATTCTACAGAAGGCCCATCTTTCTTAGACTACATTGTGCTTTTGAGTAAATGCTGAATTCACTGGGGTGGGAGAAAATTTGTCTCAGAAGCCAAGAATTCCTTCTTTTATATTTTTCTCTCCCTAGAGAATTCTTTTTCTCTCAGATTTGGCTAGGAAGACAAAGAGCTCAGTGTTTCATCTGTTCCTTTTAACACAGAGTCATTTTCACTTTCACATTTCTGGCTGTTTCATCTCCAAATTTTTTTTGGCATGGACTGCTTTAATACCAGTTAATATGTAATGCAAAAAGACATTGTTACATGCAGATTAGTGCCCTGATATCCCATCCAGTGAAAGTTATTATATTTTGCAGGTAATAGTAGTAGAAATAATTTTTATTTACTCTGCTCTTAGAACTAAGCACAATACTAGTATGCTTGAAATTGGGTACTACCGTTCACATTTACCATGGGACACTTGGAAGTTATTCCAGAAGATGAACTGGTCCAAGGTGCACCTTGAAATGGAAACACAGTCCCATTAAGCTCAATGTAAGCAATAACACCCATTTCACCTGATCTTTTGAAGAGCATTTAGTAACTCAGTGACAACCGTTTCTATAGAATGTCCACAGTTGTCATGCACTGCAGGCATAACCCTATTTGTCTCACTAAAGTTTAACAAAATCATAGATGAGTTTCAAAAAGTCTTTATTGGACATTGTGGTTAGGAAGAAAAAGGTGGAATGGTAATTCTCTAAACTGAGGTTTCAACTACATATTTATTTTGGGCAGCAAAACAGAGTTCAAATCTTTTAAAACCTCCTCCAATCTCAGGGTGATGTAAAGAAAAGAAAAGAATCTACAACATTCCAACCATCTTTAGTTCAGTTTATAGTAGATCTACAGTCTAAACCATGCTGGGCAATCTTTCGGTGACTTGGGAAGGTGATGGTCACAGTGGGAAGATGATAGTGCAAACTAGGCAGGACTGTGTCATGCATGGGGGTTGGGCTGTGATTTGTCCATTTTGGGGATTTTCTGGGAGGAGGGATGGAGTTGGAGGTACAGTACCTTTTTTCTTTGTAGTCAGCTTATTTTAAGGTGCACCCTAATTTTCAGGTCCATATATCAGGAAACATATTGTTGACCATCAGCAGCTGTACCATCAAAATTTGGATTTCGGGGGAATGCAACCCCAGGACTAGTGAGAGCCAGTTTGGCCAGTACCAGGCTAGAAACCAGGAGACTGTGAGATCTAGTCCCACCTTAAGGATGAAGCCAACTGGGTGACCTTGGGTCAGTCACTCTCTCTCAGCCCTAGGAAGGAGGCAATAGCAAACAACTTCTGTAAAACTTGCCAAGAAGACTGCAGGGACTAGTCCAGGCAGTTGCCAGGAGTCAATCCTGACTTGAAGGCACAAAACAAAACAAAAAATAAAACAAAACCCCAGGACTACAGAATTTCCCACTCATGGTCTTTAAGAAGCCACTGGGGTTGGGGAAATTAGATATTAATAATGTTTTCTTCAAAAAGTTGGCTTCCTTTTTTGCAGAGCATGCCTTTCAAGAACACGCAGTCTCATTTGTTTTCCTGTCCTCTCCTCCTGCCTTTCTCAAACATGTTCTCCAATGTTGTGAAGACAGCTTTCAAAAAAGTTGGGGTAGATTAATTCCACTCAAGTATATTACACCATGTTATCCCACCTGTAATTATTACCACACTAATCTGAGCTTTTAAAAATTTTACCCTCTTCTCCTCCAACATTTTTCATTAGTTTTTTCAAATCTAGCCCAGTTTTCACTAGTACCCAGCTCTTTGCTTTAATGTGGCCCTATATGCTAGCCAAGGTGGGCATCATTCTTTCCTATGTGACGTCACACCAGAGCCAAGGGGTCTGTGCCTAAGTCTAGTACAGTGATCAGTATAATCTTGGAAGGATACCCAGTTAACTGTTATATGGAAAGAGTGACACAGTCTAACTGATTCAAGAAAGGCTGTTTGCACAGAGTGGTGGGGATTTGCAGCCAGGGGAAACGTCAGTCCTCTGAGGATCCGCATCTTGAAAAGCTTCCTTGTGAGAGATTGCAAATGGAAAAGGAATATGACAGAGCCAACAAAAGAGACAGTGTCTTGGAGACCAATGACTCTGCTGCCATAACCACACTGAGTCATCCTGAGATGCTCTTGAAGTCACTTCCTTTCCTGAGACACTCCTGTTTTAATGTATTCTCTAGTTTACATGCACTGAGGAAGGAAATACATTTATAGATTCTCTCTCCCTCCCTCCCTCCCTCTCTCTCTCAATTATAGGGCTGGAAGCAACAAGAGTGCATTCCATTTTATGCAGATGGGACCAGAAAGGCAGGAGCCTGTGCAATTATCTCATGAGAATACACAACTCTTTTCATGTTCTATACTTTTTATTACTCAGTCTTGTGCTTCCTAAACTTGCACTTCCCATCTACCAACGGGTCTGACTGTTCAGCTGTTCAGATGGTACATATGTTTTTCAAAATGATAAATAAATGTAATCAACATGTGATCATGGAGAAAATCTATGTGGTTGCTAACGGTCAACACCGACTTGATGGCGCATAAACAACATGTGATTTTCCCTGTCTATGTCCTTCTCTACCATCAGCATCTTCTTTCTCAGTGATTCCCACATTCTTCTTTGTAAAGTTTAATCTCTGTAAACAAATCCCTTGGTTTTGATTCATAATGAATTCCTCCACTACCCCCCCCCACAAAATAGATCTTTTCTACATAAATGAGACTATTGAATTAAGGTATCCTGAAGCATGAAATATTTAGCAGATGGATCTTTAGTTTATTTAAAAATTCAATGACCTAATCAGAGATGATGGGATTTATAGCAAACAAAATATGTGCTTTGTATTAGAACTGCATGCACAAATTTGTATCTTATTCAGCACAGAGCCATAGGTAAACCATGACTTGGGTTAGGTGACATGCATTCAGAAGTGGGCAGATTTCTGAATTCATTGCAAAGGTAGAATAAATAATGAAGGGCAGTGAGATGTGGATAAAATATCTTTGAATGTTTTGTTCATGAAAAGAACAGGTGCTAACCTGGTCTTTCAGGTCTTCCAATGGTGCACCCATTGCCCCTGTACCTGAGTCCATCCACCTTACTGCTGATTGTCTACTTTTTCTCTTTCCTTCCACTTTTCCCAGCATTACAGCCTTCTCTAGAGAGCAACAGTAGAACAATGACATTCAGTGAGGTTCCATGGCTGAGGATGAACTTAAACATGGTTGTGCCTGGTGTAATATTAATCATAATAAATTATTATACATTAATCATTATAAAAGATAAAATATCCCTCACATAGCTTCTCAGAATTATTTTACAAACTATCACGCCAATGCATACAGATTCCTGTACTACAAAACCAGATGAGAGGGTCACTAGCTATTTTATTTCCTTTTTGTTTGGTGGAGAGCAAAGGGATTTTTGTTACTGAAGGTCCAGTGGCAAGTCAGGGGCCAGGAAATGGATTATTTGATACTCCTGCTGGTCAGCTGGAAAGAAAGCATTGATTGGCTCACAGTGTCTCTCTGCAAGTTCTTTGTGGGGTTGGGAGGTGGAAATATCCTGAGATTCCTTCCAGATGATGACAAGAGCAAGGCAGTCACTGAACAGGACAAGAGCCTTATAGCTGTACTATTTTTATTTAATCCAACCCAGCAGTATGAGGTGAGAAACACAATGCTCGATTTGTGTGTAATTTGCTTTGCTGTGAGGTAGATAATTAGAATTGTGGAATCTCAGTGGAGGACAGGGGAAGCTGGAATACATCACAGTACTCTCAAAGAATCTGAAAGTAGGCCAGAAAGCACCTTATCATCCCAGAATGTAGGACAGAGAAAAATGATCTGAAGTTACAGGAAAACAGATTTTGATTGATTTTTATAATAACAAAAGCAGGTTGCCCTTGGAACTAATTGACTAAGCAGGTGGTAAGCTTCCCTCTGCTTGGATATGTTCTACAGAGGCTGGATGACCATCTGTTGGGGATGATTTGATTTGGATTTTTGGATGGAACAGAAGACTGGACTCAGTGGTCAAACTGGCCTCTTCCAACAATATGGTTCTATTGTTTAAAATTAATTAAACAAGAAAGTAAAATTCCAAAGTGCATTTTCAGGGAATGACTGCTGTTGTTAAAGGTTAGGATCTCACAAGGGAAACGCAGTACATATCCCATTTGGTCATGAGACAGCCTGTGTGACCTTGGGTGAGGATTCTGGCCATAACAAAGGTGATGGGCTGCATGTGGAAGACATGCTCAGCTGCCTCAGCTCCTTAAGAGTAGCATAAAATGTAACAGGTATTAGTGGTGTTTTTCTGTATGACTGTTGAAATGTTCAGTACAGTCCATAAAAGTGAGATCCACTTTCAAGAACAGCAATGCAACTAAAGCCTAACTTAATTCTGACTATTTTCTGGGATAAATGTTTCTAAATTTGCCTTGATCTAAAAAAAAAAGAAGAAGAATATTCCTTGACAAACCTGTATTTTCAGTTTCCCTAGAGAAAGTATATCACATGATTTCCCAGGTCTGTCATATCTAGGAAGGGGGAAAAAATAGAACACTGAATAATCTTGAAGTCCAACATCAGTTTCTTTGTTCTCAAAAAGAATGGAATCTATTTTTAAATATGTTTGTTATTACAACAGTGACAAGGTAAATGGAAAAGGCAGCATATAAAAATGTGGATCAGAGGAGGATCCTATCTGCTGCGAAAGTTGCCCGGCCTTCTCCCAGATACCAAAGAGGACCTAAATCAGGCTATAGCCACAGAACTGATAGCTAGTTACTGGCTGAAGAGAAAATGAGAGTTCTCTGGAGAATCCACCGTTGTGATGACCATGTGACAGCTTTGTTCCTTGTACAGACTTCGTGAATTCAGAGCAAAGATCACCAACTTTTTCAGGCCTGAATAAATTGGCAAGTGCTTCGTGGGCACTGTCACCAAAGGATTGCTGTGAGAGGGCGGCTACTCAAAAGCTACCTGGAAGGTAAACAAAGCATTTGGCCATAGCCACTCCCCACTTCATTTTCTACAAATGCTTTTAGGTTCTACATGGGACTCAGAGGTTAAGCTTGGGACTGATGGTTTGTTCTGCAGCATGTTAATTTAAGATTTTTTTCAAAAAGATAAGGCATAGAACTTGGTAGATATAGAAGCAGTATTCTTCCAACACAGCTTCAAGATGGGTAAAACCTGTGATGCTTTGTCACCCATTAGTTTGGAGGTGAGGACAGTTGATCAGCTGTAGGTATGATCAAAGAGGTATTTTGGAAGTGCTGGGAGGTGCAGGTCTGCCCCTTCCTCTTGGGTCTCTAGCCAACCACTACTGCAGTTATTTCTCTTCCAGCGTCTGTCCTCCCCGTTAGTCACTTTTTTCATACCCACCATCTCTCTTTCTCCCTATTTATGACACCAATTTCCCTCCAGGCTTCCAGCAAGGCGGGGAAGAGCAGACCTCCACTATTTTATTTGTGGAAGGAGAGCTGTATTGCTACTATTTTGCTTTAACAGGATTTGGACATTACCAGATCTTCAATATTCTGTTTGGAAAAGAAGAAGGGCATTTTTGCACCATTCCGCTTTAACATTATTCTGAAATGCAGCAGTCCCAAATTTTCTCATTGTAATGTTCCAAAGATAATGTTAAATGGAAACCAAAGTATTGCTGGTTCGTCAGTTTCCCCACATTTGTCAGTTTCAATCACTTTTCCACCTCCTCACTTTGTAGCAGTGTTTCTCAACCTTAGCAAATTGAAGGTGTGTGGATTTCAACTCCCAGAATTCCCCAGCCAGCATGGCTGGCTGAGGAATTCTGGGAGTTGATGTCCAAGCACCTTCAATTTGCCAAAGTTGAGAAACACTTCTCTGTAGTAACAGGCTATTTAGTTTCAATTCTCCTATGCTACAGGACCTAAAATACAGCTCAGGACCTACAATAATGGCATGGTCTGCTTTCCACCTCTCTGGGGCTGTTTCTGTTCTGGTGTCTTCCCCCATTTCTTTATTTCATGCTATTTTCAGCTAGGAGAAGACCAAATGGACTGTAGGTGGAGGGGCAGTCAAACCAGTCTGAAGAAACGCAACAGAGTCCTATAGGGAAGTCCATTCCATTCCTGCTGCATTGCCCTGATTTGGCACTGACTCAGAACAGATGCGGCAATGGCAGGATAACAGCAAATTTTACATCAGCATTGGTTTGCGTGTCTCAAGAATGGGTGGAGTGTATTTAAGCCAATAGTGGGAAAAGTACTTAGAAGGACCAAAAGTCTAGCATAAAGGTGCTTGTTTATTCTGAAGGTTTAAAGTCCAGTAATATGAGGTTAGCATTCCAAAAACATTGCAATCGTTCTGCCTCTTTTTTCCTTGACAGATTATGTGTATGTGTGCATGCGGAAAGAAGACTGAAGAGGTAATAGGAAGACTTGGGAGGGCTACACACATTGGGGCTCTAGTACTGGACTAATGATGCAGTACAAAGGACCTGTAAATTCAGCATTCAGCACCTTCACTTTTTCCTCCTCCTCCTCAAGGATTCTGTCATGTGCCCTCCTCATCTAACCCTTTCCTTTTTCTGTGTGTGTGTAAGGAGAGAGAGAAAGGGGAAAAGAAAACAAGCAGGGGAACCTGGGAAAGAGTTGGGGAGAGGAAGAGGGCATCCTGCACAGCACCCCTCAACTTTGGCAATGCCAATTTCAGTAGATAAGCCAGAGCAATTGCATTGTAATGAGTTCAACAGGAAGCATCATGGATGGGAGATTTAAGGGCATTCCCACCTTACATCTAATCATTTGGTGATCCATTTCCAGCTTAAAAGGCATAAGCCAACTCTCATCTGGTAGACAGGGTTGGGAGATGGCTGACTGCTTGTTCAAAAGAAATCTGGCTAACAGCTAACTGATAAGTTGGAGAGGCTACACAGTTAAGCAGACAAGAGAACTGGGTTCTACTGTTCTGCTTCTTAGCCATGTCTCTTTTGAAAAGCACCTGTGTGAACCTTGCCAAGACAGGAGTGAGTTTTGACAAATGGCTAAACCTGCTGGTCTAGCCATCTGATAAAACTCACCTCCTCCCTAAATCCCATTTCCCAGGTAAGGAGAAATGATTAGTGGATATTTTCACAATAAACAGTGAAATTTGGTGGGAAGAGAGGGAAATGAAGCCATAGGCATCCACTGTTTCTTTAACATTCTTTGTAGAAGCAAAATGAAGACACTTCCATTAAGCAGCAAATGACTAGGAATGTCAGTATAAAGAGCAACACTTATGATGGTTCATTTTTCAGCCCAGAGGTTGGGAGGAAGATATTTCACCTGAGCCTTGCAGATATGCCCTCAGAGTTAGATAAATGCTGCCCTATGCTTCCTGGAGAAAAGGAGGAATAGATGTAGTAAATTCATCTGTCCAGATCCCACACATATTTATCATTATAATACTCTGCTAGGCCTAAATTCCTTACAACTGTAGGAGATGTAGAGGCATCTGCAGGAAATGATTAAAAAACAAGTCAAGATGATGTCCATGACAGTGTGATTGAACCTCCATCTGCTTTTTATGTGCAACCCACATAAAAAACTTGTAGAGCTTCAATGGCACCATCATGGCCACCATCTTGCCTTTTTTTTTTTTTACCACACCCTACAGATACCCCAGAAGACATAAATTTAAAACCGTGCTCCTTGGAAGATGGGCATTAGAGCAACAATTTAGAGGACTGCTCTATGGGTTAAAGACAGGCTGTTTCACTTTGGAAACGAATGATTAGTGCAAGGAAACAAAGCATGTATTGTTGCTGCTTTGTATAACAAGGTTGTTGTTCCTTTCCCAGCTGCAGCGCAGACAAACTCCCAGAAGGTGACATTCCCCCCATCACTGCATATCTACTTCTCATCATTGCATTTTGCTATCTTCAAAAGGCTGAATAGGTCAAGCTGCTGTATATAACAACAGAAGGAGTCTTATCAGCAAAAGGCAATCTTAACATTCCCATTAAGTAACAATTCCTGTTCTTGCTTGTTTTGAATCAGAACATAAGCAAAGTCCTGCCTTGTCAGGCGACAGCCCTTCCTGGTTCAGCACTTTCTTTGCCACAGTGACCAACCATGGCTCTCATGAGCAGGAGATGGAGATGTCCTCTTCTTCTGTTCTTATTCCCAGCATTCTGCCTGCAACATGGAGGTAACCTGAATCTTCAAGACTAATAGTCCTTGAGAGATTCCTCCCTGAATTGATCCAATCCCCATTTAAAGCCATCTAAATCAGTGAGGTGCTGTGTGAAAACCTGCTTTCTTTTGTCTGTTCTAAATCTGCTCTCAAGCAGCTTCATTGGCAGACCAGAGGTCTTAGGTTCTGAGATAGGCAGAAAACTTTTCTGTTCACTTTATGCCATGCAGGATGTATGCACTTTGCTCACAGCCTCCCTCCGTCACATTTTTTTCCAAGCTAAAGACTTCCAAAAGTATAGCCTTTTCTAGTAAAGAAGGTATTTGAGTGTCCTGATCAATTCTGTTGCTGATGCATTTCCCCCCACTTTAATTGTATACTTTTGCCAAGTGTGGCAACCAGAAGTGCACTCGTTATTCCGGATGCAAATGCACCATCCACTTATATAGGGGTTTGCCATGTTGGCAGTTTCGTTTTCAAACCTTTTTTCCTGGTCCCTGATACAGATTTTTCCCTTTCCCCAGCGCCACCCGGAGTGAAGCCCTTCTTTGATATGACTGAGCTATTTCAAGAAATTTTCATCTGGGTCGTCCAGTAGAAGAATCCCCCGGTTTTATTTATTTCAAAACCTTTCTCGTTTTCTTTTCTTCCCCCTCGGACAGTGCCTTTCTGGCTTGAACTGCATGTACGAACAGGGCTCCGGTCCCTTTAAAAAACAAACTTTGCTGTTGCTAATTGCCCAGCGAAACAAAAGGGAGAGTCAGCTAGAGCAACCCGTGCATCTCTTTCCGCCTTTATTGTGTCGCCGGAGGGTGAGCTGCAGCGCCTGCCGCCACAGGAAGCCCGCGCGCCCGCTTTACAAAACCCACCAGGGAGACTAGACAAAAAGAACAAAAAATGCAAAAATAAAGTTCAGCGCTCTTCCGATTTCCACGCCACGTGAACCAGCAGCGATCAAAACAAAAGTCCTTCCTCCCCTCCTGTCCCCCTCTGCTGAACAGCTCGGCAGAAATAACTGCGGCGCCGCGCGCGCTGCGTGAATGAAAGCATTTTTCAGTCGGATGCTGAGCACCAGGCAGGTGAAGGAGCAAAACAGTCAAGGCACGCAGATCAAATATTGACCCAGGCAAGAGAAGCCAACGGAGCGCGTGTCTCTTCGCGGTGCGGGAGAAACCTAGCGCCGTTGCCTTGCCTGCGTAATCCTGTGTGGTTCCGGGACATGCTAAGAGATATTTCGCTTTGGAATTTACTAAGGTTTAGGGGGAGGGAACGAGGGAATTAATTAATGCCCCTTTTCTCGTTTCCGCCTCAAGCGAGAAGCGCCGTTATCCTCCTCGCCTTCCTCTGGGCGCTTTCGAGCCTGGAAAAGTTTCTGCGGCGGGTGGGAGGTGCAGCTAGTAGGGGTGTGGCTTCCCATCTGCACCCTTCGCCGTCAAAATTTGCATTGAATATTTCATCAGGACTTCCTGATCGGTTTCTATTGGCTGCAGGTAGAAAGCTGTACGCGAGAGAGTGTCAGTGGGAACTCATGCAAATCTTTGGTCAACCCGTCAGCTCCCCCCTACTTCCCCAAGCGCACAGCGCTAGCCCTGTTCCAATCCCGTCTTTTCGCTGCTGTTGAGCGTAACCTCGACCTGGCTAAGCACAACCACGTGTAAACTGGCGGGAGGGATCTTGCCAATGCATCGAGTGGAGGAGGCTTTGGATTAGTAGTTCCTGGTGCCCCGCCGGGCACATGGTGAAGCACTTTGTTGGGAAGTGAAGGAAAGGCAAGAAGAAAAGGCGTCGGGACAAGCCGCTGGAATCATGAATGAAATGTCCAGCTTTTTGCACATTGGGGACATCGTCTCCTTGTACGCCGAAGGGTCGGTCAATGGCTTCATCAGCACTTTGGGGTGAGTGAGGAGCAGTACCCGCTCCGACGCGGAGGAAAAGGGGGGCGGGGTGGGGAAACGAGTTGGGTGGCTCTCTTACAAAGGAAACGGATCCCCCCCCCCATCCGTAACAAGAGTGTTAACCACGCTTAGGTGCCTAGCTGAGAACAGTGCCAGCCACACTGCAAACCGGAGTAGTTCCATTCTAAAGTTCGGAAGGGGAATCCCCCCCCCACCCCCACTCCCACTCCCACTCCCACTCCACAGCCACCTTCGTCTAGTCTTTCTTTTAGAGTTTTTGCGCTTCAGAGGCGCTTGGGATCTCGCCTCTCTGTCTTTAGATGAAGCGAGGAGGTTGTTGGTGGAGAGTCTGGGGGTGGGGGAGTTTCCCGGGCTTGTCCAAACGGGACTGCAGCGGGTTGCAGTCGATTTCTCAACCAGCAGGGGTCTGGGCTTCCTGACCAGAGCGTCCCGATCACTCCGGTCGGTTTCTTGAGCCTGCCGTGCGGAGGTTTGGAAGAGTGGTGGGCAGCTGGTCTGGGCCGTAGGAATTGCTACTGTTGCAACAAGGATGTATAAATACTTTAGGGGGAAAAAAAAAGCTATGTCTGGTTGGAACCTATTCACACATTCACACAATATATTTTTAAAATGGGAGAATCCAAGCCAGCTCTGCCCTGGTAGGTGGCTGCTTATCCATAGGATCAGCAGTCATGGAAATGTTTGTCACCTTAGACAGGAGTTAGCCTGAAAGCCCTTTAGCCTACAGCCACCAACTTACTTGCACAAAGACGCCCAACTGGCATATTAACGCAGGATACGCTTGTAAAGGCAACAGTCTCCTTCACCAGAAGTGCTTCACTCACTCATTTCCTTTCAGTGATGCTTCTAATCTCACCCTGAATTGACAGTCCCAAATTACTGATGCCCTTAATACCGCCTGCAGATTGTGCAGATTTAAAGCAAATCTCTACTGAATAGAAGGCCCTGCTTTTGTTTTCATTAAAAAAGAAAACGGTTGCGAAATGTAGGCTTTTTTTCCAAACCAACATGGCCTCGCCTATTTTATGCTGTCTGTTTTCAGTTAATCTTCCCACTCTTGTTCCTCCTTTCTCCAAATCTCTTCAATCACATTTGTCCCTGTCTTCTTCTTCAGTTTATAAGGCTGCTGGGCAGGCACTTCTGGGTTCTCTACAGCATCTAGTCTAGGGCTGGTGCTGAATAAATGCTAATTAGCAGCGATGAATCAGTGCTTACAAACTGTGACATAACATGCCAAGTAACTTGTCAGTACGCAGTACTTGGAAACTGCCAATGACTGCCATCCAGCTGTACTAATTTATTCTTTTTTTGGGGATCCATGTGTTCCATAAGTGTTCGTGAGAAAAGAAAAGTAGCAAGGCAATCTGACTGGTTGGATCTGGGTAAATCCTTCGCTTCTCTCTGCCCAGGATCTTACTTAAAATTGATCTCACATACAGTAGGTATGTGATCTTTATTAGGATTCCCAGCCATGGTTCCATTTAGCACCATCTGCAGAACAAGCCATTCTTTTTCAGCCTCATCTCTTAGCAGCCTGTTTCTGGCTAGACAGCAGATCTCATAAAGATTATTCTAAGAGCATGTTGACATGGGTACTTGCTATACTCCTGCAATGTCTTTGTGAGATCCAAGTAAGCTGTTAGCAGAATTAAGTGAGGTAGATCCATGTCAGAAAAAATCTAGTGCATATTAGATGCACTTGGACTGGAGCAAGTAGAGCCTAAGTGACAAAAAACAAAACAAATCATACTCACTTTCTCTGAAAACAGGGTATTTTAACTATTATTTTTCACATAGCAAAATACGGCTAAGAACATTTTCCCCAAGGATCCATGTCACTAAAGCTCTAGAAGAAAGAACTATTGTTTAGAAATCAACTGCAGATGTTCTGTACAAGTGAGGATTGTGGTACCTGTCCAGAGCTGTTGTGGTCTTTGTGGTATACCACAGAATGACATGGTGGTTTGGTGAATTCTTTCCTTGGATCTCTTTGGAGTTACTGCAAGGTCTCCCTATAAGTAAACACTGGCTAATAACATTCAGCTATTATTATTCAATCCTTAAACAATATACAGATAAGTAAATATATAATTATAGAAGTATAGATGGGTGCACTTGCCTGCACGAAGGAATGAACATAATGAAGTATTATGGAAGGTGGTAGATTTTCACAGGGTCTTGAAGAGCTGATGGCAGCCATGGCCAAGAGGGTTTCTGCATAACCCTATCTTTGTGTATGAGAGCCACCATGGCGTAGTGGTTAAGGCCTCAGGCTAGAGACGGTGAGTTCTAGTTCCGCCTTAGGCACGAGGTGACCTTGGGCCAGGCACTCTCTCTCAGCCCTAGGAAGGAGGCAATGGCAAGGCACTTCTGAAATCTTGCCAAGAAAACTGCCGGGATTTTCCAGGCAGTCGCCAGGAGTCAACACTGACTCAAAGGCACCAAAAAGAAAGAAAGAACACAAAAAGATTTCAGGCTCTTCTTTCTGAAGTGCTTTGCGTTGTCCATCCAGTTTGTGCCAAATTTATCCAGTCCATCAAGTGTTGGCAAAATGAAAGAACCTCCTCCTTTGTCCTGGAGTACCGAAGGGAGAAATATATCCATACCAGAGAGCTAGTTAGCTACTGTGACTAAGTAATGAGCCTTCAGCCTGGAGTTTTAGATTTGAATGCACTACGTGTCTAAACAAACAAACAAACAAACAAACCCTGAACCCTATCTTCATGTATGTAATATGGGGATTATAATACTGACCTGCTTTATGGGGTGTTGTAAGGATAACACATAAAACGGCAGTGAAATTTTCCAAAAGGTAACTATTATTATTCTGACCTGATGCTTGCAGTTCTGCAGATAAAAGTAGATAGGTTACAACACAGCTATATAATATAGAACAGAGTAAAAGTTATTATAGGAACTTTCATCGATGAAGCAAAGTGGCTAAACTACTTGTCTACACTACTGTACTTAGCACAGGGTGTCTAAGGAAAATCCTTCGTTAGATTTTGTTGCTGTGGAATTTGAGGCTTGAACATTTGAATGCAAGTTTTTATTAACTAGACCAGAATAATCATCTACATCAAATATATCAATGCTGTTGCTTGAAACAGAAGCTGATTGGAATAAGTAAACAAACAAAAATAGAATTAAGTAGTAAATGTGCAGTATTTAATCAGTGTTAATATAGTTTATGCTACTTTTTGAAAGGATGCCTCCGAAGAGTAGTTGTGAAATAAAAAATTGATAAATTGAAATGCAGTCAATATCTTTATCTCCTTTCCAATTATTGTTTATTTTCTTTGCTTCACACTTGGCAGACTATCCATCTCTCTTTCTCTCTTTTTATCTGACTTGCTCTGTAACCAACGGTAGGCAACTTAATGTTCTCCTGAAAGTTTGATCTCTGAGGCTTGCTGATGATCCTAGTCCATGAACATAGTTGTGGGGCATTTTAGATATTCATGTGAGACAAAATCATGTGTCTTCAAATTTGTTCTGTTAGATTTTGCATAAAATCAGGATGTTATAGAATTTCCTTGTTATGAAGAAAAGGACTTTGGTGGGAATGGATGAAGTAAAGCAAGTCAGCTGAGGAAGTGACACTCAGATTCATAGAACTCACAGAACAAGAAGTAGCTTGTTTCCCAGGCCCTCCTTCGGTCCCTGCTAAGGCACAGCCATGAACTCGCTAGTCAGGATATCTGATCTTTGATATTTATGAGAGGATTTCTAATATGCCCAGGATAAAATTATAAATACGTTTTTTGTCAGGATACCCATTTATATCTGACTTAAAGTTTCCCATGAATTCTATTTCATTGTGTAAATGTTCTTTATAGCAGTTATAATCACCTTAACCATGTTGGAGTGACACAACAAACCAGAATTTGCCTGGATTTCACCTTGGTAGTGATTGAACAGCAGGCTGATGTACAATGATCTGGTCCATCTTGCCTATGAGCATAGCTAACAGATGACAAACAGCTGTATCCATGGTTTGATCAGCATGTTGTCTGAAGTCATGCCAGAGAAATAAGCTAGAAATGAAGTCAAGAACAATCTGTAGCTTCTTGAGTTGGCAAATGCTAGATGGTTTGATGGTCCAAAAGGAAGAAAACTACAGTACACTCTCACTGGCCCTTCCAATCTCTCTCGTGCAGCCAGTCAGTGAGAGGAACAAGCAGAAATGGAAAAGCCCTTCGCCTCAGGTTGCTCATCTTTGAAATGTCAGATCTGTTTAACTGAATTCAGTGTTTAACTCTGGTTAGATCAGGTCCTTTGTGCTTAAATTTCAATCCTAGCTCATGTTCTTTGCTAAGAGTGGCATTGAAAGCTGGCCAAAATGCTAAAATTACATGAAATGACAAGGTTGGAATGAACGCAGGAGACAATTAGAGGCTCTGTTGAAAAATGAAAGGTTGTTCTCTTGCAACAGAAGAATCCGTTTGTGACCAAATATGTCAAATCAGAATTACCTCAAGGCTAAATAAAACTGCCAGTTGCAGCCTTCACTTAACCTCAGATTTAGTTTTGAAGGCTCTACATTACTCTTATAAAAGAACAGGTAAGGTGAGAGGCAAGAAACATGATATTAAAATAAAATAATGAATGCAAAAATGGTTTTGACGGTATGCTATGCACCCAATTCCAAATGGGCATTCTTATTTTAGTAGAATTAACATGGATTTCATTAATTCCTCTGGTTTATTTCTGTCCAGAGTAGGAATTTTGGGTAATCATTATTGCAGAATTCTGTGACTGTGTCTTGCTATTGACAGATGTTTGGAATTTTATTTATTTATTTATTTATATATCAAATTTATTCACTGCCCATCTCACTCAGAGAATGAGTGGTTTCTAGCTACCAAAGTTATAGTACTGCATGCCATATACAAGGAGTGGAGAACTTGTAGCCTTGTCAAACTTTACCAAACTCTGAATTTGGGGTTGAGATTTGGCAAGCTACTTTTTAAATATCAAATTTATATCCCACATTTTTGTTCGTAAAAATGAGTGAAAATTTGGCAAAATTTTAGATGGCTGTTTTAATAATTAATTTTACTCATAGTGACTAATGAAATAGTCATAACATTTGACTATTTCTAACTGGCCAACTGTCAGGAATATCCCTGAAATCATCTCTGGTCATATTGAGTAGGAAGGATCTGAGAAAAAAATGTCCTTAGTATATATCCAAACAGGTAAAAGACAGGATTCATAATAAACATATATATCAGATTTGCACCCAGACAATTACATCACCAATATTTGCACTTAGTTCAATAAAAATATTTCATATTGTATCATCTATACTTTCTTGATGAAAGGATAAGTGAATAATGTAGATAAAAGATTAAACCAATATTGTTTAAATACAGCAAGGAGAAAATCTGTATTCCAACTTATTATGCCTTCAGCATCCGACCAAGGGCAAGATGGATGGATGATATTCTAGAGGTGACGGACTCGTCCCTGGGGGAGCTGGGGGTGTTGACGACCGACAGGAAGCTCTGGCGTGGGCTGGTCCATGAAGTCACGAAGAGTCGGAAGCGACTAAACGAATAAACAACAACAAAACAATGTAAAGATTTTGTGGCCAATTTAGGAGAGTCTCTCAGACTTCAACTAAACAAAATCAACAGCCTAATACAGTATTCTTCAAATTATGACCTAAAATAGCAACAGTGTTATATTTCAGTTTGCAAATATTGCCGTGCAACAGATGAAGACAACTGGAGTTCTGTCAAAAGATGTACAAGTAATTTAAAAGATGCATCTATTGTATATACCAGTGTTTCTCAACCTTGGCAGCTTGAAGATGGGTGAACTTCAACTCCCAGAATCCTCCAGCCTGCAAGTCTGGCTGGGGAATTCTGGGAGTTTAAGTCCACCCATCTTCAAGCTGCCAAGGTTGAGAAACACTGGTGTATACTATAGTTTGCCCAGAGTACGGATTTCATTCTCCACTCAGCTTTTCAGAAGTTTTAGATTATTATAGGTGCTAATAATAGAATGCTGTGTATACACATTGGAGTGGGTGAGGTGGCTGTATTTTACATCAGTGAGGCATTTCTGGCATGGAGGTGACATAAATTAACCTTGTCAAGGTGTGAAGTGACACAAATTGCCTTGAGGCACTTTGGTTGCTCTGAGGTTACTTTGATACTTCTAGTAGCTGGCTGGATGTGAAAAAGCCTTTTCTAGCTATCTCCCTGGACAACACAAACCATGGTGGGTTCATTTCTAGGGAGGATGGGAGGGGGAGTGTTGGATCGTAAAGCAGCTGTGATGGGTTTTGTACAGATCTTCATCAAAGCAAAGCAACTCTTGTCAACTTCGTACAGCCCTGAAAGTTATTTTTAAGTGATAATACAAGTTTTATTTAGTAATATTAAGTGCTCTTTGAAATATCACAAGCTACTATAATGGTGTACATAAAATGGTCACAGTGTTTCAGGTAATTATATCCTAAAGCTAACAGTCCCTTTGATGGACAAATTAAATGTCTTCCAAAGTTTGCCATTTATATATGTATGTACTTATTTACATCATTTATAAACTGCCCTATTCTGTCCAACCTTGAGTGGTGGACATAAGGAACCGTTAGAATACCTCAGGAGCTAAAAACCATACAAAACGTCCACATATCATTAATAGTAGTAGTAACAATAACAATAACAATAATAGATGGACATTCTGCAATTACCCTAGGGGCCAAAGAACTACCAAAACAATTGGGGGTTACTACTAAAAAGGCCTCTTTCCTACTCCAAGTTCCCAGTTCCTGTGGAAATGGAATCTTTAGCATGCCCAAAATTATACTTGGCAGGGCAGTACCTCATAGGTCTGAGTACCATGTATAAATGGCTTAGAGATAATAATCAGCACACTGAACTGCACCTAGAGGCCTATTGGTGCAATGACTTCAAAACAGATTCAATTTTGCAATGATGCGTTTCCCCAGTGAGCAGCCTCGCTTCCACATTATGAACAAATTGCAACCTATTGAGTTGTCTTCTTAGGTAGTCCCACATAAAGCATGTAGCAGCGGTCGGGTTGCAGGGTAATTATAGCATGAGGTACTGTTGCAAGAGCATCATAGTCTAGGTAGAGCTGCAACGGTTGCACCAGTAGAAGCTAGGCAAAGGCTAGTTGAACAAGAATCATGACTTCAGGAGGACCTCCCCAAGTCATTAATCATGATCTTCAGGAGAGTGCAATCCCATCAAGAACAATTGCCAGGGCTAATGTTAACAGGTAACTGTGACTATAAACATGCAGCAACTCCATTTTGCTAGGGTTTAGTCTGAGCTTGTTTCTCCATCCAGATCCTCATAGCCATTGGTTCAAGACATCTACAGCATCTCCATCTTGGCCTGGGTTGATATAACTGAATGTCATGACCATACGAATGACATTTCAACCCAGCAGCTTCATATAGATGTTAAATAACATGGAGGGGAAGGCTAACCTTTGTGACATTCCACACTGGAGCAGCTATTTCCCATGACTACAAATTGAAACTGCTCATTCAGGTAGAAGCTGAACCATCATAAATTGGTGCCTCCCATTCCTACCCCTTGCAGGTAGTCCACAAGGATACTATGGTTGATGGTACTGAATGCTGCTGAAAAGTCCAGAAGGACCAGGAGAGGCACACTTCCCCCATCCAGATCCAGTTGACGGTTCTCTACTAGAGCAATCAATAGCATTTCTCTCCCAGTGTTTGGTTTCAAATATTTTTTGCATTATGCGCCTGGCACAATAACATATCAACAAAATAAATAGAGTAAATTCTTACAAACATCACATCATATTTATTGCTACTAGCATTTTCAGAAAAACAGAAGGATAGTTTTTTACCAGATTAGAGTCATACATCCATTCAATGTGGCATTTCTTTTAGTATCCTTTGACAATTCCTAAGAAGAAATATGTATTGGAACATCACAGAATACTTAATAGAGGCCTGCAGTTTGGGGCAGTTACTCATAGCAATTTAACATGAATCTAATTGCAGCTATTGTCAGCTAATCTGAATATATAAAATTATCACATCATGATGAGTGATGATGGTTTGTTTTTGTTGTTATGCAATTACTCAATGGTATCCTTTTTGTCACAACATTATCTGTATTGACTGAATGGTTGGATGGAGGAAATGGGAGAGCACTTCCCATCTGTCTTCTGCATTTAGTTTGTGTGGCTGGATCCTGCACATAAACTAATGCACCCTTCCAAGCTGTGTGTGTTTGCTGCATAGACCTTGCTTTTTTCAGATTCCCACTTGGGCTAAAAATGTAGATTGAATATTTTTTCCCTTAATTTACACGTGCATTTATAAATCTTCATAACACATTAAACCTTAACTGGACATAAGAATTGCCTTTTGAGTATTTTGTTTCCAGAAATAGCCAGATGATTCTGGCTACTGACAAGCACATCATAGAGGTGACGGCCTTTTTGTGTTAGAAACCTGACATCATAGGCACTGTAAAGGTCATCTAGTCCAATCCCCTGCTCAGTGCAGGATCCACTAGAGCATCTCTGATGGATGACCATCCACCCTCTATTTGAAGACTGCTAGCAAAGGAGAATTCACCATGTCATGTGACAACCTGTTCTGCTGGCTGAGAGCTTGTACTGTCAGAAAGTTCCTCCTAATGTCTAGCCTGAATCTCCTTCCTTAAACTTTGAAGCCGCTGGTTCTTGTCCTGCCCTCTGGTGCAACAGAGATTAGGTTGGCTCCCTTTTCTATATAACAGCCCTTCAGATATTGGAAGACTTTGTCTTTTCTGTAGGCCAGACATACCCAGATCCTTAACTCTCCTCAGAAGGCTTGGATTTTAGATCCTTCACCATTTTGATAGCCCTCCTCTGAATTTATCTCTGTCCTTTCTGAACTGTGGTGTGCAGAACTGGACACAGTAGTACAAGTGGGGTCTGACCAGTGCAAAATAGAGTGGAAAAATACTTCCTGTGATCTAGACTCTGTTCTTGGATCCCAGCTGCATCATACTGTCAATCACCTTTAACCTGTGGTTGACAAGGACACCTACAGTAGATCCCTTTCACGTGTACTACTGACAAGCCAGGACTCCCTTACATTTTTCCTACCCAGAAGATACAGAACTTAACATTTCTACCTGTTAAATTCCATTCTATACTGTGTATATAGCCCACTGCTCAAGCCTGTCTAGATCTTTTTGAATCTTCTCGGTTTTTTCTCTTTCATCTTAGTAACACCTGCAAAATTTATAAGTACCTTCTCGGTTCCCTTGTTCAAGTCACTGACATACATGTTGAATACCCCAGGGCCCAGGACAGAACCTTGTGGCCCTCCACTCAATACTCCCCCCCCCCCGGAAGTGGAGCTATCAGGAACACTCTGCACGCAGTCATTCGGCCAGTTGTGAGTCCATCTTACAGTAGCATAATCTGGCCCATATTTTACTATTTCATTAAGGAGAATATCATGAGGGTTTGTTGAAAACTTTGTTGAGATCCGGGTACACTATGTCTTGGCATTCCTCAATCTGCTAATCTAGTAATTATATTAAAGAAGGAGATAAGATTTGTCTGGCTCAATTTGTTTGCAGCAAACCCATGCTGGTTTCTGTTAACTGCAGCATGCCTGTCCAAGGGCTCACAAATATGATTTTTAATAATCTGTTCAAAGACCTTGCCCAATACAGATGTCATGCTATTAGGCCTGTAGTTTTCCAGATCCTTCTTCTCCCCCTCCCCCCCCACCTTTTAAGATGGAATGACATTGGCTCTCCCCCAATCTTCTGGGACCGTGCCAGGCCTCCAGGAGTTCTCAAAGTTTATTAAGAGTAGTTCTGTGATCTCCTCCGCTAGTTCTTTCGGTATGCTAGGATGTAATCCATCTGGTCCTAGAGACCTGAATTCATTTAAATTCTTTCTTACCCTTTCCTTGTCCAAGCTGCAGTTTCCTCCTTCCCCCAGTGGTATTATCATGATCAGCTACGACTCCATTTTGCATCTGGCATTTTGTCTGTACCTTTGCAGAATGGGATAAGGTCCAGCCTTTATGAATCTTCTACTTTGCAGGTCTTGGTATTGAACAACAGCATGTCTGGCCATACTAGATTGGTAAAGGCCAGGCTAGAAAAAATAAGGGGTAGATAAGTATTGTATTGGCCATTTAAAAGAGCACATTTGCATATGCAGATACAGTACTTGAGCAATGCAGTGTTGGAAATTGATTTGAACGGAAGTTAAGCAGAATGTTTTTCAGTTTTTAATCATCATAGGGCTATCATATCTGGGTTGTAATAATCAAAAGAGCAACAACATGGCAGCAAATAGTTGCTTTTTTGTATTTCTTTGCTGCCACCACATGATAGTCTGGATTTTTGTAGTCCAGGCATGGTCAGCCTAAAACATTCAGCAGTATATCACATCAGGGTGAGATAAAGCAAACTTGTCTGCATGTCAGCATGTGATTATATCTATCTAGTCTATTTCAATGTTTCTTAAAGTGTGGTCCTAAGAAAAAAAGTTTAAGAAACACTGGTCTAGATTCAGTGTTCTAGATTCAGTGGGTACTTTGGTGGAACAATGGTCAGTTTCCTACTTCTCTGATACAGTATATGCCCAGTGGATTCTCATCAAATTTTCTGCATCTACGTACATGTGAAGAACTTGTACATTTAAAGAGGGACCTGAAACTGTAGTCTGTGTAGTCACTGTCCATGTGTTAAAATGTACTTAGATAACTCTTTCATATATTTCCACTGGACATACATGCAGATAGAGGGGAAGCAGTGTGCAGTTCTGCTACCTGCAAGACTGCACATTCTTGCAGTAAAATAAAATAGATTTAATATGGGTCAGATCTGTAGAACCCAGGTGACTCATGGCAGACAGATATACTGGGAATAAAAATGCTAATTCCAAGCTGGTCTCTTGGGAACTTTTACAGGATTGTGGAATTGGTGCATGTAATAAGGTCATATCTAACTTTTAAGAAAGTTATTAACTAATTTCCCTATAGTGGATTGGCCTGTTTATTTACCAAACCTTGTCTATTCTAACTAGCAGAGATTCTCCAAGTTCTGAGGCTGCTGACTTCCTCATCACCTATTTCCTGAGTCTTTAATTTAACCAGATCAGGGGCTGTATCTGTTTTCTGTTTGCAAAGCCTGTACTGTACCACTGTGCCCTTACCCTTGTGCTCTGTTTTGGAAACCTGTACTTTAAATAGTGGGTCTAATACTGTACATGAAATAATTTTGGTTGAAAATTCATGAGTGTTTCAGTGCCTTTAGCAAAATACTATGAGTTTCTGGCCTGGTTTGTTTCCCTTACACATTGTCAGCCCTCCCAGGTAAACCAGACAGGAAACACAACCAGATGAGCTACTTCTACTTTACTGTTAGGTTACATTAACAGAATCTTGCAAGTCTGAAAGTACAGATCTCCTGCCATCCCTTTTTACTACCTAACCAGTTAGGGTGGGTCCTTTCTAAGTTTCTTTCTCTGTCTGTTACTCAGTTGCGGGCTCCTCCCTCTTTTATCAAATCATTCCCTAAGCAGCATCTCCCCCCCACCCCCACCGCCATCTTCCAAGGTCATTCTCACATTCCGTTACACATGTGTATCTCATGCCTCCTCTAAAATTATCTTCAATATTGATTGCTGATTTCTTTCAGCACCCAGTTCTCTTGTTCTTTGTTTCTTTTTTTCATATGGTAACTGACACTCATATTAAAGTAATCCTTTTAATGTTAGTGGTATCATTTGGATGCCACAGGCTTTTAAAGATCTCTCTCTCTGTGTCTTGCTAAGAACTAATGTGCTATCTTTTGATCTTGAAACAGTCTGTTTAATGTTGAACAAACAAGAGGGGGGGTGCCCTGTTGAATAATATGATGCTGAAATGTGTATATGGATCAGATGCTGCTGCTTCCTGTGACAGGAGCTTCCACCCTGAAACTCTAACTGGATAAGACAAATCTAGGATAATTTAATATGACATATATGCTAGTTAAGAACATAAAAAAATCTGCTGGGCCAGGTCAGAGTTCTGGTTAGTTTAGCTTTCTAGAGCCACCAATTTAACCCTAGTGGGAAGCATAGAATGGCTCTGGAGGGACACCATACTTTAGTCTGTTTCCACTCACATAAATTACTCCTCTTCAGTGACAAAACAAAATGGAGGACCAAAGAGGGAATGTTGGCAGATTTAGATCTGAGAAAAAGCTTCACTTGGTGACATTTCTTTTCTGTATCTTGGTACATGCATCGAATCCTTTCCTCCATTGCATTGCACCTTGTATTAGGGGTGACTGTCTTCCCATGTTTGTGTGGGTGAGGATGGGTGGCAATGACACCAAGTGAGCAAAGGTCTGCCAGGCATGTAGGCAGGGCCAGGTAAACGTATGTTATGCTTATTTTAGGGGATTTACTACAAGTTTGGAGTGTTGCTTACCACAACGTGGGGAGAGCCATATCCCTAATTTTAGGCAGCTGTGGTTTTATGGGGTTCTAGTAGCTGCAGAAAGGGGTTCAGGAAGTCACAGAGGGCCTGGTGGCTCAGTTTGCTGGCTCTGCCTCATATGTGTTTTTTCTTCCTTCATGTTTTGAGTCCTAAGCAGAGTTCTCTGCTGTTTGAACTGTCCCATTTTAACATTCTGCAGAATCAACCCTGCTGCTGTGTGACTACAGAAATGCAGGGTTTCTATTTTGGTGAGCTCCCTTTTGGGACAATGTAGTAATTAGCCAGGACCAGTGCTAATTAGCTCTAGTTAAACTTCCTCAGATATGGTGCATTAATTTTTTGATTGTAACATCTAGATAAGGAATCCTGTATGGCCTATGGTATTTGTATTAGCCTCCAAATGCCTTATAGTCTAGCTAAATTTTCTTCTGTAAACCATATTAAGTATTTCATATTCATAGTACATGGTTTGGGTAAAATTGAAAGTGCATCTGCTACTTGAAGCAATGTTTTTCTAGTTCAAAGGAATGTTTTCTGTTATTTTCTAAAATAGTAACACAGAATCAGGAATTAGCAAAAAGAAAACAATTTCCTGTCTGGAAAATCATTTGGCATCCTCTTCCCTTGTCCTTTTGAGTTTTGCAGAAATAAAAAAGATGTGCATTTTTATCAGGGTTAAGTAGTCTACTGTGCCCAAAAGGGAATATGTATACTTCTGAAATATAGATTTAATATCAGCAGTGTATACATTGATTTCTGATTTATCTCAGCAGGGATAATCTATCATCTCTCTCTCTCTCTCTTTCTCTCTTATCTGTCTGTCTGTCTTTCTGTCTGTCAAGGTATCATCATCATCATCTATCTCTATAGTCGGTCTGTCTGTCTATCTATCTATTCTGGCTGCCTAGTTTATATAATGATTCTAGGCAGCTCACAACAATCAATAAAAATAGAGATAAAAATAAAAACACCTGCTACTGGTAAGTGACCATCTTGGCTCTGCTGGCACTTATAAAGATGGAGATCCCACCTGATTCAGGGGGATGATGTCCTACTGCTGAACAGCTCATGATCACAGAACATACTGTATCACAATCTGATCTTCTAGAGAAACAGAAAACAAAATTGCTCCATTTTCTGTGTGGCAGCCCACTAAATACTATCATGTCAGTTCTTACTCTTTTTCAGGATGAACATACTCAACCCCTTTATTCATTCATTCATTCATTCATTCATTCATTCATTCATTCATTCATTTATTTAACAAATTTATAAGGCTGCCCAACTCACACACGGTGACTCTGGGCAGCTTATAGAATTAAAATAAAAATAATGGCTTCTTTTGACTCATTCATGCGAAAGTTTTGTTCAAGTAAAAACTTGTAATATTGCTGATGGTGTGCATGAATTCCTTTATCCTAATAGGTAAAGCAGCACACTATTCAATTAGAATATTGCACTATCAAATGAATACAGGCCTCTCAAGGCTTAGATTTGGACTCAGTCACTCAGTCATCACTTGTATATATCTAAAACAAAGCTGTGCCAAATTTGCCTTAGGATTTCCCCCATGTTTTCTTCTTCCCCTATCAAAGAAGCTTCTGCTTTTATACCTTGTGGCTGACTCAGTCTTTCAAATTTATCTTTTCAGTATTTTTGAGCCTGTTTTATCATTTCTACTACCCTGGAGCTATTGCACACTTTTTAGCTTCCCACACCTAGCTGGAAAAGGGTCATGGGAGGAGTTCCTCATGATGACTTCCCTTAAAGCAGGATTTACAAACTATTGGTCACCCCCTCTGCTTAGAAAGCAGGAACAAACATGCATTCCTGTTGCAGCTTGAACCCTGGCCCTCCAAGGTATGCTGCAAGGTTCTGTCTCAGTAGCTGTAGGGACCTGGATGGGGAAAAGAAGCTCAGACTCAACCCTCCTAAGACTGAGTGGCTGTGGATTTTGGGACCAATTGGATCTGGAGATTTTTTGTTTTTGGTTCTAAATAGAGTCCCACTGCTCCAAACAAATCTGGGGCATAATTTGGGGCCATGGATTCATGCTTCCTGCTGGAGAGCAGGTTGCAGCTGTGGCTTGGAGAATGCTCCAACTTGTGCACTTATTCTGCCCATTTCTAGACTGGAAGCCCTGCTTACAGTCACTCATCCCTTGCTCACCTCTTGATTGGATTACTGCAATATGGTCTACATGGGGCTGCCCTTGATGATCACTTGGAAGCTGCAGCTGATCTAGAATGCAGTGGTGCAGGTAGTCATGGCCATACTTCAATATGCCCATGTAATATCTCTACTTTACAAACTGTACTAGTTACTAGTGAACTTCCAGGTACAGTCTGAAGTATTGCTTCTCTTCTATGACATCCTTCATACTGCAGGGTTGGGTTACTTGCAGAACTGTCTGTCTCCAGTTATTTTTACCTGACCAATAATATCTGAGAGAAATGGCATACTCCAAGTTCCACTGCATGGGCAATGTCATCTGGTGGGACCCAGGAGATGTGCCTTCTCTGTCATTAATCCCCACAAGGGAACCCCATCCTCCCTGAGATACGATGGCCCCGACCCTCCCTGCCTTTCAAGAGGCATTAAAGAGCTGATTCTTTCCCCAGGCACTGTGTTAGGGAGTAGTATGATCCTGTGGATGAATTTTTTCTGGGACTTTGTGTCCTTACGTTTTCATACTTTATTTGTTTACTGTGTTGTTAACATGGAGTTTATTGATGATGTATGCCTCCCTGAGTCATGCGCTGAGTAAATAGCAGCTATGTAAAGAGAAATAAATAATATAAAAAAGCTAAACTGAAATTCTATAGAAATACTTATCTATATTAACACCAAAGTAAATTTTGAACATTTTAATTTTGGAGGGAGGTTGGAGGATAGAAGGATTCCCCCATCTGTTTTTTAGAGGTGTCCAGTTCAGACTTTGGGTGGCATGTGTGTATAGTGCTGATGGATCTGATGTGCTATCATTGTTCATATAGGTAGAGGACAGCATTACTCCAAATGATCTTTGGGGAATTGTAAAATTGGGGAGGAAACGACAAATGATAAATGTGTGTCAAACTTCCTTTAGTCGCTGTTGAGATCTTCTTTATAAGGTGAATATTAGTGACACGTTAGTGAGATTGGGTATGCCTATGTTTCATCTGTTTTTATCATTGAAGATTATTCCATTCTGTTAGCATAATGAAAAAAGCAGATAAAACCAGCCATGTGTCTTTTTTATGTGTGAAATATTGATTATATTGCTGAGAGAAAAATATATGGTGTTGCTTTCCAATCCTTAAATAATTGTGCCAAGTCCAAGGAGGCGGGGGGATATTTTTTATTCCTGACATTTGGGAGGGTTTGCTATGCATGTGCCATAAATTTGGTAACAATACTTGACATTTGCAGAGCAAAGTGAAGGGAAAGTTGTGGTCTTCCAGATGTTGGGCTGCAACTACCAGCATCCCTTACTGTCAGCCATGTGGCGGAGGGGCAGATTGATGGGAGTTGGAATCAAAACATTTTGGAAGGCCACATCTTCTTCAGTTTTCATTTTTTACCTTTATACTTTAAGGAAGTACACTTTAAGGAAGTACAAATGAGTTACACTGTGGCTTAGCATGATTTGTGAACCCAATCAGTATTCCATGAGGATGTGCTATGGGGACTGAATAGAAAGCAGCTTATTTATGGCCTATTCCTAGGCATATGGGTGGTAAGTGGAGAACTCTCCCACTTTCCTTGGTGGAGTCTGAGTTCCCATTTTCTGCTTCTGAAGCTCTTGCTACAAGAGGCCAGTGTCTGGTTGTGCCAGCTTTTGTTGGATTTCTTGGGCCCTGCCCTTGGCTGCTTGGGAGGATTCTTTCATTCCTTGGATGAGTCTTAAACCTATGAACTTGCAAGCCACTCTCTGAAGGCATACTGCCTCAAAAGCTATGTGGATCCTTGTCAGCCCTTGGAGGTAGGCAAATCAGGATACTTGAGTCACTAGGAGTCTTGGGACATACTTTAATGCAGTTAGGGTATTGTAACAGAACCTTGAAAACTTGTCAAAGCCCCTCTCTACTTCAACTTATACCTTACACAATCATGGTGAAGCTGTTTGGAATTTCTTTCGTGTGCTTTCTACTTTCTCCTAGTCAGATAAATTTTCTATAATGGCTTGACATTCTCCTCCTGCTTCTCTGAACCAATATTTCATCACAGTGCTCTTGCTAACCCCATAGACACATCCATGTTGTTTTCTTGGCAGCAATATGGAAGTGGTTTGCCATTAGGAAGGGCATGCTCTGGATACTGTCAGCCAGGGAGTGCTGGTGGGGCCCAGAAGGAGAGCCTTTTCTGTTGTGGCAGCTGCTCTTTGGAACATCATTCCCCTGATTGTCCCTGTCCCTGTTGGCCTTTCATAAGGCCTTGAAAACTTGGCTTTATGCTTGAGCCTGGGGCCCTGGGCGTCGGTTAGAGCTTGTCTCCTGGATGATAGGTTAGATCATATCCAGCTGCTATGTGTTTTTATTTTTGTTTTATATTATATATTTTGTGTTTTTATTTGTTTTATTGTAAGCCACCTAGAGTCACATGAAAGTGAGATGGGCAGCTATATAAATCAAGTAAATAAATAAATAAATATTCTTCCAATATCCTTTTTTGACTTTCCAGACTAGCCTATAGCCCTAGAGTTCCCTGGTGGTCCACCATGCAGTTGTTATCCACCTGATCTTGCTTAGCTTTTTTTCAAGATAGAACAAAGTCCCCCATGTCCTGCAACGTAGCTGGACAGTAATGTGCATAGGTGGATTTAAATCTCTTTATAGAATGAAACTTCTCACAGTGGAGAGATAAGGGAAGAATATCATATACACCTTTGATCTTTCCCTTCCTATCAGTCGTTATTTGCTCTCTGTTTTTCCTGCTGGTACAAATGGGCAACAGGAGGAACTGAAAGACTGGATGGGAAACAGCTATGAATTTTAATTGCTCTTTTTTTTTCTAGGCAGATATTTATATCATTCTAACTGAAGTGTACCTGTATGCAAGCTTGCTAAGCTGCCTCTTGTGTTTTTAGGATATTTCACAAAATTTTTTAAATGCTCTGTCTTCTGGGTTCCATGGAGTGAACGAAGGTGTCTTCATGCATTCATTCAATTTATATGGCTCCCCACTCTGGGCAGCTAACAAGGTTAAAGAAGTTGCAGTACAAAAGTAACAATAGAAAAATAAAATACATACTACACTGGGAACAAAGCATGGCATTCATATATTTACAGCTATAGTGGGCTCATATGTTAACCTGGCCCATTGTCTTAGGGATAGTTACATCTCCCTTGGGTGTCCTTCAGATGTGTGAGCTTAAACTCACAGAATTCCTAAACAGAATGTCCAGTTTAGGATGCTCAGGCAAGGATCATCTTGTGGTGGCCATCTGCTAATAAGTCTTTCTTGGGAAACATTAGTAAAAATGGGGTTCTTCAGTCTAGACAGTCCTACCACTCTTTCCAGGGTCATAACATTTACAGTGATCTTTATTTAGAGATGGAACTTCCATGAATCTGGTTGCCTTTGTCCCCACTTGCTCACCTCTTATTCCTTTTAGAATATTCTGTCTGTTAGAATATTCATGCACACACACACATGCACTAACCATACTTTCATTATATATCTTCTTCCTGATTCTTGAATGTAACATTTGTCCCACCTGAACAGAAAGTGTATGCAATATTGCTAATGGGATAAGGGCAGAGGCCAGGACTACAATGACAAAAGCAGCATTCTGCTGTTGCCCTGCAAATTCCATCCCTGTTATAGCAGCATGCAGTGTCAGGACACATGTACAAAAGGGGTGGGGCTTGCATCACAATGCTGTTTTCATCATTCTTTTTCCCCCCTTGTGCCCCCTTGGATGTCATTGCCTGGGCCCTACACTGCAGAATAATGAAGGGAACGGTTAGGCCAGACCCTCTAACATTGATTGCAGCATTTCTCTCAACATTTCTTGCAGAGATCCAGCCTTCCTTAGGTGTATCAAAACATTCATTTTCTGACTCTGAGCACTAAGGGCATCAATTTTATCTTTCGAGATCTTAATCACCAAGACCAACACATTGCATGGAGTATGTTTTTCAATGGTAACAGCAAAAAACATTTTGGGATCTGAAAAGGAGCATAAGTTACATGCTACTTGTTTTGTGCCTTTCAGACAAAAGTTCCTACTTTGATCTCACTACTCTTCCCCCATGGTGCTGCCTGCAGCAAGTCGCAACCTGCATTTCATCCACAACTGTCTTCTGTCCTTAAATCCAGCATATTAACACATGTCCATGTCTTTCATTAGCTGCTTCTAACTTGGCTGATAGGCTTTTATGTATCTGTACTTAAGTTACTCATCCCCAAAGTCTGTTCTAACTCATCAGATCCACGACAGCCATGGAAACTTGCTGGATGATTTTGGGCCAGTCCCTCTCAATCCAACTCATTTCACAAGATTGTTGTCCTGGTAACAAGGAGGGAGATCCCCAGGTAAGCTGCCTTGAGATCCGGGAGAAAAAGCAGGACATCAGTTTAACACATACACAGGTGCACAAAAATAAAACTGAAAAAAGGCGGCAATACCCAGAAGGTTGTCAACATTTTAACTGAATGTAATAGTTTGTGCATTACTTCAAAAGCAAAGGGGAAGTGATGGCAGCAGATGACATGATGGAAGCTAGCAAATTAGCAAGAGTTAAATATCTAGAAAAGTCAGGAGGAAGACGCAAAAGGATTGAAAGGGTTGAAAGAACTAGCTAACGTAGCAGCTCCTGTGATTCTTGCTGGCAGCTACTGGACCACATTGATGATGTAAGAAATGCCATCTCATGTTTCTCTATTAAGAATTAGGAAACAATTATTTAGAAGGTAATCTGTGCAACTAAAAGTGTCTGCTGCATGTTTTGCAGTAGTCTTTAATATATCTAGGGTAAACAAGTTAAATACTGATTCCTCTCTTGGTGCTGTGAGAACACCACAGACACATACATTACACATTTGGTACTGAGCCTGGGCCATATTCTGACTTTGCTGACCCGATTGTTAGCTTGATGCTCATTTGCTTCACAGGGTTACGCTAGATACTAGAAATGAATGTTATTCAGTTTTAGTTGCATGCCAACTGATGTCTTCTTTCATGTATGTGGTGTGGTCTAAGAGCATTATAACTGCAGGTACTATTCATCCTCTTTCCATGTATTTCTGGTTTCACTGGTATTACATCAGCCATATTGGGCTCTTGGGTGCATGTGTGTGTGTACATGCATGGAGGGGGCATTCCAAGTGAATTAGGAAGAGCAATCCAAGTTCTAGCTGGCAAGGCAATAGAGGGGAAGGGCCTACAGATGGTAAGCTTATGAAAGAGAAAAAGGTTTCTATATGTTCTTCATTATTTGAAGTAGCTCCAAAGTGTTGAAATAAGAGTCTATAAAATACTAATGTATTTTCTCACTTATGAGTTGAGGCAAACAATGTGTGTTTTTTGGGTTTGTTCCAAAGTACTCAAGAGGCCAAGGCTGTTAAATGTCTGCATCTATTTCTCATCTCTTAAGAGGGCTTTTTTCCCTTGCTTCTTTGAAAAAGGAACATATCAGCTGTTGTGAAAATGAAACAAAGGCTCTTTGCATATCAGAGAGGTGGGCAATTGTTTCTTTAGATAACAGCTGCTAACAACTGTTTTGTTCCAAGGACCAGTTCAAAAAATGGTTGTGTGCATGTGTATTTTACAGTGATTATGTATGTTTACTTATTCAGCCTGTCTGTATTTAGCTCTGTCCTGTATCTCCCCACTAGTATACTGTAATGTTAAAGGCAGGGGTGGGTGGGTGTTTCTGAGAGCCTGAAATACTCTGAATACCTGCAACTGCCTCCTCCAGACTGGTGTTCTCAGGCAAGCTGGTTGAGGGTCATGAGAGTTTTGGAAGTTGTAATTCCAGAACATCTAAGTGGCATCAAGTGGGAAAAAGTTGGACTCCACAATCTAGGACAGGAGAAGACAGTATTGTACCCGTATACCTGTAAACACCTCCCTTGCTGTCTGCCAGGCTTCGTGCCTCACATAATGTTATTTTTTTTAAAAAAGGTTTTCATAAAAAAAATGCATGGTAAAGAGAAACTGACAAGCTACAAGACAACCTCTAGCATTAACTTTAATTCTGAGACTGTTTTTTGTGCCCAAGGTCATCTCAAGGATAACCTTAGAAAAATAAAAACGATAGATGGCTGCCATCCAGACCTTTATTTGGAAATGTGGTCACTTGTCCAGCAAAAAAAGAAAAAGAAAAAGAAAAAAGGAGAAGAGTAAATGAGATTGGTAGGGAGAACTCTGAGATAATAGGGTGCCTATCAGAGAGTAACCTCATGAATTTTGCTTTTGGTAGATATGTGTTTTCTGACAATCCTGTCATGCCAGTCATTTTGCAAGAGTGCCCCCAATGTTCTCTCAAAATTTCAGATGAACTTATGAACCAGAAAGCCAAACCCAGCCAAGTTGAAGAGGTAGTCTTTCATATAATAGATAACATTTTTTTTCCACTTTGGAGAGGTTTTGATTCAACTAGTTTTTGATATTGGTGACTTAAGAACATTGGTTCATAACCTTTCCACAGTGCCACAAAAATGCCTTCCATGTGTTTGGGATATACTGTCTAATATGGATGTTTGTATCCCTATCCCTTAAGGTGTTTTCACAAATGACTAGTACTAGATTTACATTTTTCTCCTGGTATTGTTTCAAGTGCAACAAAGACAAGAAATGTGTCAGACTAAAAAAAATCTTCAGTATCACTTTTTAAAATAAAACTTTATTATTTTCAAGATATAGTTAAGATACAAACAAAAGAGAATATAGAACAGATGGAAAACAGAACTAAAGAAAAAAGAACAAACCATAAAAGTGTCAGTAGAAAGAAAACAGAAAAGGAAAGTGACTTCCAACTTTCTCCGTTACAGATATAGATAAGTTTACAAATCTAATCTCTTACAATTAATTAACCTATCTTAACATTATTTCTATTAGAGCAAACCATTTAATCTCTAAAACCCAAAATCAAAACATCATTTTTTTTTCTATTACAAGCAAGTAGTCCAAAAGCAGTTGCCAAGTTGATATAAATGCAGAAACAGAATGATCTCTTATTAAAGCTGTTAATTTAGCCATTTGAGCCAAGTCTATTAGTTTAACAATCCAATCTTCAACCGTAGGTATTTGTGGATCTTTCCATCATTGTCCATATAACAATCTTGCAGTCGTGATCATGTATAACAGCAACACTCCTTGTTTCTCTAATTCCTTTTCCATCAATCCCAAAAGAAAAAGTTCTGGTTTTCTTTGTATATTTACTTTAAGAATCTTTTGAATAGTAATACATATTTGGTCCCAGAACTTTTTAGCCTTCTCACAAGTCCACCAAAAATGGTAAAAGGTTCCTTCACCCTGTAAACATTTCCAACAGACATTAGCTACACCATTATACATTATTGAAAACGTATCAGGAGTTAAATACCGATACATTATCTTATAGAAGTTTTCTTTCAAATTATAATTCAGCATAAATTTCAAACCTTTCATCCACATATTCTCCCATTGATCCAACATGATACTATATCCAAAATTCTTAACCAACTTATAGCTCCTACATTTTCTCTTCTAATAAATGCTTCCTGAGGTGACAACCATAAAGGTATATTTGGAGATTCTCAGTATGGCATTTCTGATAAAATGATTTTTTAAAACTTTGTTAACTTTAACTTTGTCATACCATAAATAAGCATACCACCCGAATCTTAATTCATGTCCTTCAAGCTGTAGTAATTTCTTGTTCTCCAAGGTAATCCATTCCTTCATCCAAAGCAAACAACAGGCATCAAAGTACAATTTCAAATTAGGCAGACCCAAACCTCCTCGTTCTTTGGCATCTTGTAACAGTTTATAGTTAATTCTTGGTTTCTTGCCTTGCCAAATAAATTTGGAAATATCTCTCTGCCATTCTTTAAATGATAAATATGTTGACAAAATTGGTAAATTTTGGTAAATTAAAATTTAAAATAAATTTAAATGGTAAATCTGTTAATTAAATTTAAATTATTATAATTTATAATATAATTATATTTAAATTAAAATTTAATTTAATTTTAATTAAATAATTAAATTTAAATGGTAAATCTGTTGACAAAATTGGTAAATTTTGGTAAATTTTGTCAACAGCCCAAAGTCCTCCTTTTAACCGCCCGGAGTCCCCCTTTTTAGGGGGAGATGGGTGGTGACAGAAATTGAAATAAATAAAGTCTGGAAAAGAAACAGCATCCTAGGCAAAACATTCATCTTAATCACAGATATTCTTCCCAAGAGAGACAATTGCAATTTCCCCAATCTTATCAAATCTTTTTTCACATCATTCCAAATTTTAACATAATTATTTTGAAATATCATACTATTTTTAATTGACAAAATTACCCCCAGATATCTGACCTTTTTTTCTATCTGAAATCCCGTCTTACCCATCAGTAAGTCTTGACTGGACAGGGTCATGTTTTTAGTTAACATTTTAGTTTTTTGTTTATTTACTTAAAGACCTGCCAATGACCCAAATTCTTTCAGTTTCTTCATCAGATGTTCTGCAGTTTCCAAGGGATCCTGTAATATCAAAACTAAATCATCAGCAAGATCTCTTAATTTAAATTCCTTTTGTTTGATTTTTAGTCCATTTATTCGTTTGTCACTTCTAATGTCTCTGTTTAAAACTCCCAGTACTAAGATAAATAGCAGAGGTGATACAGGACATCCTTGTCTTGTTCCTTTTTGTATCTGACATGGTTCAGTTAATTCATCATTCACAATATTTGCCTTTTGTGGTGTATAAATTGCCTTGATTCCTTGAATAAGATATCTCCAAAGTGCATTATTTCCATAACTTTAAACATAAAACTCCAGTTCAAATTATCAAAGGCTTTTTCTGCATCTAAAAAGATAAGAGCTGCTTCGCATTCATTATGGTATTGTAGATATTCTATAACATCCAAGACCACTCTTACATTGTCTTTCAAGTGTCTTTTTGGTAAAAATCCACATTGGTCCTGATGAATAATTTTTTGTAAAACTTTTTTCATTCTTTCTGCCAACACTGATGCAAATTTTTTGTAGTCCTTATTCAACAATGATATTGGTCTATAATTTTTTACCAGGCAAGGATCTTGTCCCTCTTTTGGTATTAAAGCAATATTAGCCTCTTTCCATGAGGCTTCCAGTGGGGGATTAAAGGAGGAAGAGAGGAATATCACTTTTCACTGTCAAAGAGAAAGGGATAAGCAGCTCCTCTCATTCTCTTCCACCCAAGACTGCAATCTCCAGTCTGTTTTTGGTTAAAAAAAAACAATGATCTGTTTTACAGTACTGAATGATCAACAAGTCAGTACTGAGGTGTCAAAAGGTGAATGAAAGCAGCCTTCGTCCAGGTGTGCATCTCCCATAATTCCTGCCAAACATGATTTTTTCAGCAAAGCACTATGTTTTATGCATATGATGAAAGCTATGGAAATGGAAAAAAAAAAGACCTTTGGTAACAGAGGAAAAGATCTCCCTTCATTTGTGCAAGCTGGAAAAATTTATAAAATGAGAATAGTAGGCACATCTAGATATGTTGAGCTGGTGACATTGCCAGCAGTTTAGGAATCTTCAACAATCCAGCCATGGGTCTGGATCAAGATTGTCTCTGATAGACACAGACAAACAAACAAACAAACATTTTAAGTTTCAATAACCATTCTGACTCTTCCCATTGAGCCTACTCTAAACTGTTCTAAGATCTTAAGATTAGCAGTTCTTTTCAATCTTTGTGACTTCATCAATGCTGATAATGGCCAGTTCACTATTCCCCAACCTACACTCCTATTATAGCCATGCTGCTAAAAATCTTGAGATTTATAGTCCATCACAGGTTAAGTATTAGGTTGGGAAACACCAGGTTAGCTCTTCTTTTTATGACCTGAAGAAGAACTGCAGTGGAGACAGATAGAACAAAATGGTCTAGCAGGTGGAACCTGATTTACTAGAGGAACTTGACTTCCCAATGCAAAAACAACTTGTTGCTCAACATTTGGATTCTGATAATGGGCCAGATGAAGTCCCCATAACATTTTTTTTTTACATAATTATCCAGTGTACTGTATCACTTTTGTGGAAGCAGTTTAGGGGGAGGGATATGCTTTTTATTGTTAGAGAAAACTAAAATGAAATTGTATATGCTAATTCACAATAGGTTCATCTCTTTAATGTAGTCACTTTTCATTGATATGTACAGATGTACTGTAATTATACCTACAAATGATGCCTTTCTATTGAGGAATCAATAGAACGTATATGTTGAGGTGCTAGACTTGGACCAGGCAGACCCTAGATCTCACCGTATGACTTTGGCCCTTTACTCTTCCAGCCCAATCTATCTCACAAGATGATTGTCATAGGAATAAAATTAGAGAAGAACTCAGATATATTGTCTTGAGCTTTCAGAGAAAGATGGGATATAAGTGCAAAAGCTAAATAAGGAAGAAAGGAAGATAATTATTTGGAAGCTTTTGCTTGTGTTGTTATGTGTCAGAGCTAAGACAGCAGGTTATCGTAAGTTGATACCTATCAACTGTATTACACCTTGGGCTGCTTTACTTGAATTTAAATGATATATGTTCCTTTTCATTTATGTATTAACAGTTTCACATTTATTACCTTTAGAATACTGTTATACACACACACACACACTCATATATGCAGTGTATGTATGTGTGTGTATATTTAAAGATTTTTTTAAAAAGGAAGATAAAACCTAAAAAGAACTAATATAAAGTTAGAAAAAGGAAAGAGAAAGAAATCAAAGAGAAAGCTAAAAGTGCAAGAAAGGGGGAAAAAGTAAAATAGAAAAGAAAAAGATACAAAGAAGTAGCTTCTGATCTTCTTTACAGCAGTTATAAGTACAATTATAAATTTACCTCTTTCTCTATGGTTACAACAAAACTCTCTCTATAACCTATCCTGTCTCATCATCAAAACCATAAACCATAAGTTGTTTCTGTTTCATGCAAAAAGTCCATAATGGGTTTCCAGTCAGCAATAAACATAGATATTGTCTTTTCTCTGATCAAATAAGTCGATTTAGCCATATCAGCAAGTTCCATCATCTTCACCAACCACTCCTACATTGTGGATAGTGCCGAATCTTTCCGTTATTGTGCATACAATAATCTTGCTGCAGGTATCATGTTCAAAAACAAAATTCCATAACTTTTTTTTTGAACTGTTTGTCCATCAATCCTAAAAGAAAAACATCTGGTCTTAATTGTAGATTAATCTTTAACATCTTCTGAATCAGTGTATGTATTGAAATCCAGAATTTTATAGCTTTTTTACATGTCCACCAAACATGATAAAATGTTCCTTGTTTTTGTTTACATTTCCAACATAAAGTTGAAGTGCCTTTATACATTCTAGACAATTTCTCTGGTAACATATACCAATGATACATCATTTTATAAAAATTCTCTTTAAGATTATAACATAGAGTAAATTTCAGTCCTTTCAGCCACATTGTATTTTCCGATTGTTCCATCTGTATATTATAACCAAAATTTTTAGCCCACTTTATCATACATTCTTTCACTTGTTCTTCTTCAAATTTCAGTAAAAGTTTATGCATTTTAGCAATTACATATTCATCATTTGTACACAATTCTATTTCAAACTCAGCCTTACAATGTTCAAAACCATCAATTCTTTTATTTACTTTAGAGCTTTCCAATAATCATCATGTTTGGGGATGGCTAGTGCCCTAGAGTGCTCGCCGTATACAAGGACTGAGTTTTATTGGCCACTTGGATTCTATTTTTATTTATAATTATTATTTACTTGTAATTGTATCTTTAGATATTGGGTTTTTATATATTGTGTTTTTATTGTATATTGATTTTATTGATTATTGTTGTAAACTGCCCAGAGTCCCCCTGGTGGGAGGAGATGGGCAGTGACAAATTTGATAAATAAATAAATAAATAATTGTAAATAAGAGAACCATTGACAACTATATCCATCTGCCACCAGTTCTTCTCTTGATTTTATTTTACATTCCCCTTGACAAAATTCTAGTATCTCATGATAAGGTAGCCATTTGTGTTTGCCTATTACTTCTTGTCTATAAAATGCATCTTATTCTGTGAGCCACAAAAGTGTTTTTGGGTACAACCTGGGTTTGCATCTATTCCATATTCTCAATATGGCATGTCTAACATAATGATTTTTAAAATCCACATTAACCTTGACTTTGTCGTACCACAAATATCCATGCCAGACAAATCTCAGGTCATGTCCTTCTAACTCCAAAAGCCTTCTATTTCTCAACAACCCCTCTCTTTCATCCAAACCAAACAGCAAGCTGCAAAATACAATTTCAAATCAAGTAAGCCCAATCCTCCCCTTTTCTTTGCATCTTTTAACACCTTATAGTTATCTTGTGGTTTATTCCCCTGCCACACAAATTTAAATATATCCTTCTGCCTCTGTTTAAATGGTGCATCAGTTGTCAAAACAGGTATTGTCTGAAACAGACACATCGTTCTAGGCAAGACATTCATTTTTATCACAGAAATTCTCCCCAACAATGACAGTTGTAGTTTCTCCCACCTTAACATATATTTTTAACTTCATTCCATGTCTTAACATAGTTATTTTGAAACAACATACAGTTCATATTATAATATACCTGGATATTTTAACTTCTTCTCAATCTTAAAACCTGTTTTATTAATCAATTCTGTTTGATTTTCTATTTTCATATTTTTTGTTAACATCTTCGTCTTCTGTTTATTAATCTTAAAACCTGCTAATGCACAAAATTCTTTTAATTTGCTTATTAATATTTCAATTCTCTTTAAAGGATCTTCTAGAATCAACACCAGAATACTGTATCCTATATATTTAAGAAGGGAAGACTTCAGTAGAAAGAATAACTAATTTATTTTCTGTATATCTTGCAATGTGTAGTCTTTGGATTATTATTAGATTAGGACTATCAAGTGAAAGTTGATTAATCAGTGGATTATTTATGGATATTTGTCTTTTCTTTTTATTGCTAAAGAAGGTATGTATAATGCAGGGACTGGAAATTTTCCAGAGGCCATTGGAAAAATTTGTTTGATGACTTGGGCACCAAAAAGGAAAAAAGAAAGACAAGCAAAAGAAAACTCAGGTTTTCTCATTTGATTCCAGAAATCTCACAAGATGTCACATGAGACATTTGAATTTTTTCAGGATTTTCGTAAGTTTAAAATATTATTTTATTTGGGGAAGTTAAAAATTCTTCTTGGGAAACTGGCAGACATGTGACGTTTGCAGATGAGACATTGCCACATGTGTCTCAAGAGAAAGATAATATGCAATTGAATAATCGCACCCATCCGTGCTAAATAGTCATTCTACTTCTGATACTCAAAATAGATTTCTGAAAACAAAAGCTATGAACATGAGTGAATTATCTGTCAGCAAGAGGGGACCCCAAAATGTGAAGAAACACTGATAATCTTTAGGGGAAACCAAAACCATGAGGAGGAGGACGAGGACGAGGAGGAGAAACAAGAAAGAACTTCTTGGATTTTATATTTATTTATATTGTATTTTATATCTGTAATTTGCTTTTATAGGATTTTAATCATTTATTATTATAGTATTAATTTTATTGTAAACCGCCCAGAGTTCCTCTTTTGGGGGAGATGGGCGGTAGCAAAATTTGAATAATAATAAAGAACCCATGGAGGATTGAGTATGCTCAGGGAATTTTATTTTATTTTATTTTATTTTATTTTTATTTTATTTTTATCCCTTTATTATTTTTTATAAATAACTCAAGGCAGTGAACATACCTAATACTCCTTCCTCCTCCTGTTTTCCCCACAACAACAACCCTGTTGAGGTGAGTTGGGCTGAGAGAGAGTGACTGGCCCAAGGTCACCCAGCCGGCTTTCGTGCCTAAGGTGGGACTAGAACTCACAGACTCCTGGTTTCTAGCCCAGCACCTTAACCACTAGACCAAACTGACAACAAATAATGTCCTAGAACTTGATTTCTTTTCATTATAGCATATAAAGCTTGCTTTGTCTTTATTTATTTATTTTATTTTCTGCCCCACCGTTATTATTTTTATAAATAACTCAAGGCAGGGAACATATCTAATACTCCTTCCTCCTCCTGTTTTCCCCACAACAACCCTGTGAGGTGGGTTGGGCTGAGAGAGAGTGACTGGCCCAAGGTCACCCAGCCGGCTTTCAGGCTTAAGGCAGAACTAGAACTCAGGGCCTCCTGGATTCTAGCCAGTTGCCTTAACCACTAAACCAGACTGGCCCTATGAATGACACAGAATGTCCTGGATGTAGTTTTGACTGGCTAGAACAGGAGTCTTCCCCCCAGACAGTAATCTACTGCAGGAGTTTCTTATACAAAATATTCAATATTGCAATAACTGACTAAAAACCCTTCAGTTTTTATCAGTATTCTGGAAATTGTGGAATTTAAGAATACATTGATACCTTTTTTATTGAACTACTTTGGAACTAAATAAAAATAGCTTTGTTGAAACTACTTTGGATTATTTCAAGGAACACCTTATGCAATAGGAGAGGGGGAAAAACTTTTTACAGTTTTTTGAGCACGTTTATATAACTGGCATGTCATTATGCTTTTCTGTCTCAGCCTCATTGATTACTCAGGAATCAATGTTGAATGATTAAAATTTATTAACTGCTACATTATAGTGGTTAAACCTGCAACCCAAAATTATGATGTCCTGATACCAAAGCAGGAAATGGAGAAGATAATATTCCTGATGTCTGTGGTCTGGTAGTGATATTTTCTGAATGATGGTGACAGTTGTTTTAGACATCTTGTAACTGGAAGCTTTCAGGCCAAAATACATTAAAGAGTTCTGTTTTCTGCACTCCTGAGAAAGCCATTTGCCAAACTGTCCTATAATTATACCACAAACTGATTCTGTTGACATACAGAAAATAACTTTTTAATGGCACATGATGTTTACGCATTAGGAACTGCTGCTAGCCAAACCAGCTACTTCCATTCTTTTGCTTATGCAGACAAGTGTACTTTCACTGAAAGCTCTTGTAGGTATCATATAAGCAAGTTATTTCTAAATGTTTTTTAGCACAGCCTATGCTTGATATATGTGAAGAAATATTAAAAATGCAAGCTTTTTAAAAATAACTTAACAGGCTTATTTACAGGCATAGTTCATTGAAAGAATGTGGTATTACACAAGGATGGTTATAAAGCAAATTACGTTGCAAATAATGCAGCCTTGATTATTATACACCAAACATGTATGGGATTAAATTATTATTACATTATCTTCCCTCATCCCCAAGGGTTGCCTGCATGGACCAGTAGGGCCTATGAACCACAGGTTGGGAACTATTGGCCTAGATAGACTGAATAAGTTATAGGCTGGATTCACACTCTGATCTAAGCTGTAATGTGATTTCTTTATGGATTATTGTAAAGTGTGAACCCAGCTATTGTAGCTTAGTGTTGTATATGAACCTGGCTCTTATAGCTTGGTCAGCAAACTTGGTATAAAAAAGAATGGCTTAATATGAAGTGTGAACCTAGACACATAGGAGGGACAATAACACAATATCAGAATTCACCAATTGCATGAAAAAGGTTCCAGAATCAATCCCTGATATCTCTAGTGAAGTAGATTGTGGGTTGTGGGCTATGTCTACCTGAGTATAAAGCAAGTATATTTACATCCAGGGGCTTCTTGAGTTCCATTATGAGGAATCTCTGGAATGGGGAGAAAGAACACATAGAAAATTCAAGTTATGCAGCCATGAAGATCAACTTTAAAAAACTTACCATATTTGAAATCTGTCATAAAGAAGGAAAGTTACTGTAAGTAATACTTCCTTCGCTGAATTCCTAATATCTGGAATTACCAAGAATTGTGGGGAGTTTGGGAAATAGGAGTTGACTAACTGAATATCATTGGAAGAACTCTATCCCGGATTTGCAACAATGAACTCCATTTTTCAACATTTTTTTTATAAAGGGGTAAGGAAGAAGACTTTTAAACAATATAGTCATTTTTTTGGAAGTGTTCCATTTATAATATAATTTCCATTCTTTTTAAAAAAAAATTAGCATGATTATTAATTTTGAGGCAACATTATATTGTTAATTTTGTTAGATACAATAAAATTAAAATAAAATCATATTAATCTGTGGTCCAAGTCACACATTTCAGAGGAAATATCTGTGTTTACACACAGGTTGTGTGCTCACTGTCTTGATTTCCTTGTCTTCGAGTTTCTTCAGTCTGCTCTCTCAATCTGCTTTTTAACTCCCCAGAGTTTATAAAGCGGTTGCTATATGTGGAAATGCAAAGCTGCAAATGATAGTGGAAATAATGGGGTGCCAACATGAATCTGTCAGGCTTAATTTGATTGATTGATTACTCTTATTTTACATCTTGCCTTTCAAGATTCAGATCTAACCAAAGCAGCTTACAAGCAACATTAATGATCTTGAATAAACACACATACAACAGTTTTTTGTTTTTTTTTAAACCCTCAAAATTCTGGGATTCTTCTCACAGGGTGGAGGATGAAAATGTCACTGCATATGGATGGGATGAGAGAACTTCAGGGGGAGATTTTCACCTGCTTTCTTCTCTCTTCAAGAATTCTTTCCACAAGGCAGCTGGTGGCATTGTAGCCTTCTTAAAGCACTTGCCTTTTATTTAGTTCATAAACACACAATACACCACGTTTTTTTTGATTTCATTTCATTTGTTAATTCATATTCTCTACCATTTACTCGTACATTTAAAGTCACAATCTTTCATGTGCCATGGTTGCTTCCAGATGAGCCCATAGATCCTGACCTCCACCGTAGGTTTGTTCAATCAAGGCTTTCCCATAATGCTTTTTAGTAAGAGAAAGAAAGAGCAGACTACAGTCTTAGTTGAACCATGCCATATACAGAACTGCTAACAGTTAAACACTATTGATTTTTTAATTTTTACATGTTTTTAAATGATGGAAAAAGAACAGTTTGAACTTTGCCCATTGAGTCCAGATCTCCCATCTCTACTTTCAAAAATCTGACCAACCGCTAGATGGCTGGCAAATAGGTACAGATAACCAGCTTTTTGATCCTAATCTAGTATCTGTACTACCTTTCTCTGATGCTTGCTGTGGCATCAGAGCAGATAAGTAGGGTTATCCTGAAACCTAGAAGAAATGTATACATGCCTGGGACTGGCAGAGGGATTGTATAAGCAAGCTGTTCTCTCTTAATTTACCAAATAATGGATAGGAAATGTGATCTGAAAATACAGTTAAGGTTCACATAAGCATACAAAGCAAATACAAATTTAAATGTGCTTTATTAAGACATATTTGAATGTGTTTACACAGCATATTAAACCAAGAACAAGCTATGTTGTGGTTTGTGAAATGTTTGAACCCAGCAACAGAGTTTACAGGAGAACAGGGGAGATTTTAGAACTAGCATAGCCCACCCCTGTGGACAAATCCTGATTTAGTAGGTGACAGAGATTAATAGTTAACCAATTTACAGTGTGAAGCAAATAAACAAAACAGTTGTAATTCTTAGAATGTTTTAGAAGTGTTGGTTGACAGTAAGAATGAGTTTCCTCCGAATATATATGGTGCCAGAAAGATGGTATACTCAATATGCATGCTTTAAGTGAGTCAAGAATGTGGAATGGCTAAACTCCAGATGTTTAAAATCACAAATCAGCTTATTTAGAGTCTTAAAATTACCCCAAAATCATTTTGAAATTTCAACCCAAAATATTTTTGCATTAGTTATCTATTTTAGAACCTTGTGCTAAATGACAATTAACTATTCAAGTTTAGTTCTAATATTATTTTTTTAAGTCTATATTATAAGAAGGAAATTTTTTAAAGCATGGGGACAAAAGTTTGAAACATTCATATTGCCAGCAGTTTAGTTAAACATTTGTCCTGGATGATTCCTTAATAGAAAAACTTAAGACTTCTGTTAGGACATTTCTGTTTACCATTGAAAACCAAAAGAGTTTTCCATTTGTGTTTGTTGATATTTCTGCACAGAGCTGAACCTTATTACCCAATGTCTGACTGCGTAAGTACCCCAAAATATGATTCTCTAAGAGGTGATGGTATACATCCAAAATCTGAGACTAGTTGTAGAAATTTGCATTGCCAAGTTGCATTATTTTTCCAGCCTTAACAAATACAGAACACTAGCTAGACCCTATAGGGCTGAATAAAGTGGATGAGAGAATGATAAAACAGAGAATGGTTAGTGAAATTATAAATACCACAATAAATCAAAGTAAATTTGATTTTTTTTCTTATTTATTGATCATATTTATATGGTCACCCATCTCACTAGCATGACTCTGGGTGGTGTACAAAACAACCATAAAAACAACTTCAAAAACATTCAATGTTTTTTTCGTCTTATTTTGCAGGCTGGTGGATGACCGCTGTGTGGTGGAACCAGCAGCTGGTGATCTAGATAATCCACCCAAGAAGTTTCGAGGTAAGAGAGGTTTGGGTGAACATATCACTATTTTAGATTCTTTACCCAGTTGTTTTTATATAGACAAAGTAGTTTCCAGTGGTGCTAGTCCAGATACCAATAATATCAGATTCTAACATCATTGACATGAATGTCTCTATCCTACAGAAAACAGCTGTATATAATAAACTATTATGTGTTCAAGTTGTAATTTCCAGTCCAGTTTAAACAATGCAATATTAGTTTCTGTCTTAGATTTGAGCAAGACTATAAAGTCTCTTACTTGATCCCAGGTGACTTTGTGGCAACAAGATGTAGATGGTTTGCCTTCGGTATCTTCAGGGATGTTTTTTGACTTTTCAGTCTAGTTTATAGCTCTGGTATTTCTTGGTAGTTTCCCATTTAAGTCCTAGCCTGACCCTGCTTAGCTTTCCAAAATCAGCTAAGGTAGAGTAGGTCATACTGCCTGAGGCAATGGCAAAATTAATCTAGGAATACCTATCCATGATTTGTATAACATTCTAGCTTAACAGGGATGCATGGCATGTTGTTCTTCTAAGAACACAGATGCTTAAGAGAAGAACAAATCCTAGGTTCCAGTTTTGTCATGTTAAAGTAGTGTCAGGCCAATAATCCAAGCTTGGAACTAATGTAAAAAACTCTGTTGAGGTAAATTCTTTGGGTCATTTAGGTGTTCTTATTGACAAATTGGAATAATTAGGCAGAATGCCATCAACACACTTGTTCAATCCCAAGAGATTAGAATGTTGATGATTTTTCTGGCTCATTAGGACTTTGGGGGACTATCTGATTATCATTTTTTTTTCTGTGCACATTTATACCTGGTATTGTTGTCCAGGAAATGCTTTGGGCTTGAAGAGCATAGCATAGATGTAGATCAGCAAATGAAAATAGATGTAAGAAGATACACACAAGATTTAGTAGAGTCCATCGTATTCATAGTATATTCTAGGCCAAATATTGTTATTCCTCTTCCAACAGGGCAGTCCTCTGCTCCATATGACATTGTTATGTCAAACTGATGGCATCTCAACAGGCCCAACCCTTTAAATCTTGATTCCTCTTGCATCTTATCTTAAAGTATCCAACCATAACTCCTCTTTCAAGTCATTAGGGCATACTGTAATTGCTCCCAGTTAAATAGAAGCAGTTCTGTAGAGCAGGGTAGGATAAGAGTAGGCCCTAAGATGAAGAATAGGCTCCTTTAGAGACATGCTGCTCTTGAGATATAGTAGATTCAACATGATCCACATCATTGTTCTGGTATGGAAAGGAAGGCTACACCAGCTTCATATGACACTTTCTTTTTGGCTCCACTTTTGCAAGGCAGCTTTGCAACCCTATTTCAGACAGCAGAGAAATCATTCAGGCCAGGGCCAAAGCAATAGAATGGAACAGTTGTGTTAGTTGCTTATGGCCACTGTGCTGCACCAGCTACTTTCTGTACCGTCCTCAGGTAATTTACAAAATACAAGCAGAGTAAAAGTAATAGACATAGTGCCAATAATCAGGTAACTTAAAGAGCATGGTTGTAATGGTTGCCTAGTCCAAATACTCAGACCCACAAGAAGTTGCTAAATGAAATCTGATTTATTAGGAAACTTGAGACAAATACAGAGAAAGCTGAGAATGACAGAAAGCGCGCCAAATACAAACTAAAAACCCTCGCTGCAAACGTAACCCCGCCTCCCTACCAGCAGCATCACCACCACCCATCCCAGGTGCTGGTAACTGTCATCCCTTCTAGCCTGGGAAAGCAACCTTGAACACATGAGATAACCCAAATACATTCCGAGCCCGCAGCCAAGAGATAAGCATTCTCCTAGCAGGAACTGTCCTCCCTTCAAAGATGAAACACGCATCAGGTTAATGACATGCGAAACGTTACGATGTACCAAGCACATTGAAACGGTGAACATGACATACCGCCCCCCCCCAAAAAAATTAGGCACCCGGTTTCGATGGGTATGTGGAATGGAATCGGGTAACAAGGATAGGGGAAGCCACGTCATGGGCAGCTACCCACTCAGGATGAGGGAAATGCTTCCAGCGAACTAAATATTGTAGTGTATTGCGAATGCGTCTAGAGTCTAAAATTTCTTTAACTTCAAAGTGTTGTTGTCCGTCAATCATGATGGGGGGCGGAGTCGGAGGTTGATCGTGCCATCTGTCAGAACGGGTAACTGGTTTGAGCAAACTGCAATGAAAAACAGGATGTAAGCGTTTCAGGTTATGCGGCAAATCAAGTTTAAAAGCCACAGGGTTGATCTGAGCGATAATGGGGAAAGGACCCACGAACTTAGGTGCCAATTTCTTTGAAGGTTGAGAAGACTTGATAAACTTAGTAGACAGATATACCATGTCCCCCACTTGAAAGGCAGGGTGAGGTGCACGCTTCTGGTCAGCATAGTGTTTGTAATCCGACTGTGCATCAGCTAATGCCTTCTGGATGACTGGCCAGGATTCTGCTAGTTGCGTTGACCAATCGGCCAGCGAGGCCGGTCCGACGGAGGGCTGTGGCAGATCAGGGATGGGGACAAAGTCCCTGCCATGTACAATACGAAAAGGGGTTTGGCCGGTGCTTTGATGAACCGCATTGTTGTAGGCCACCTCAGCAAAAGGGAGGAGGTCAACCCAATTGTCTTGTTGATAATTCACAAAAGCCCGCAGGTATTGCTCCAACGTGGAGTTGAGCGCCTCCGTGGCTCCGTCCGTCTGTGGATGCCATGCCGTGGACAGGGCTTGCTTAGTCCCTAACAGTTTGAGGAACGCCCGCCAGAATTGAGAGGTGAACTGTGTGCCCCTGTCCAAAATCAAGCGAGAGGGACATCCGTGTAGCCTGTACACGTGTACAAGGAAAAGGCGGGCCAACTGGCGGGTGGAAGGAATTGATACGCACGGAATAAAATGGGCTTGTTTAGAAAAATAGTCTTTTACAACCCAAATCACTGTTTTGCGCTGGCTAGGAGGTAACTCCACAATAAAATCCATAGAAACCTCATCCCAAGGACAAGTTGGACTAGCCACTGGTTGCAAGAGTCCCTGAGGTTTACCGACTTTACGCTTTGACATAGCACACACAGGACAAGAGGTGACATACTCCTTTACATCTTTGCGCAAGTTGGGCCACCAAAACTGCCGCCGGACTAGGTGCAAGGTTTTTACAAAACCAAAATGTCCCGCAACCTTGTCATCATGTGAACGGAGCAAAACGTCTTTTTGCAAATTCTCAGGGACGTAGAGACGGTTAGATTTCCAAGCGAAACCCCGGTCAAAGGTAACATTGTCTCTATTGGCCAGCAACCAAGTATCAGTCTTTAGTTCTTTTAGAAACTTTTGTTGCAACTGAGAGGGAATTGACAAAGTGCTTGGCGGCCCCGAATTCCCGGCGGCTGGCTGCTGCGCACGGGTTTGGCTGCGCGTCACAGCCTGCATTCCCAGTTGTGGCATTGTCCACAGAGTGCTGACCACTTCTGGAGCTGTGCAGGAGTCCTGAGGTTGCCGGGACAAGGCGTCCGCCAAGAAATTCTTTTTCCCCGGGATAAACTTCAATTGAAAATTAAATCGATTGAAGAACTGAGCTCAATGTACTTGTTTCGGGCTCAGTTTGCGGGGGGTGTTGAGGGCTTCTAGGTTCTTATGGTCCGTCCACACCTCGAACGGGTGATTAGCCCCCTCCAGTAAGTGTCGCCAAGATTCTAAAGCCGCTTTCACTGCGAACGCCTCCTTCTCCCATACATGCCAACGTCTTTCAGTCTCAGAGAATTTACGGGACAGGTAGGCACATGGTTTTAAGTACCCTGCCCCATCAGCTTGCATCAACAATGCGCCAATGGAATAATCAGAGGCATCGGCCTGAACCACAAAAGGTTTGGAGGGGTCAGGGTGTTGCAAGATTGGCTCTTGGGTAAAGGACGCCTTTAGCTGATCGAACGCTGCCTGGCAAGCCAGCGTCCACTGCAGCAGCGTGCCTGGATTTTTTACTCTCCGAGTATCCCCAAGTCCTTTTGTTCGAAGTAATTCAGTTAGTGGCAAGGCAATCTCAGCGAACCCCCTTATGAATAATCTGTAGTAATTGCTGAACCCCAGGAAACTTTGAAGTTGCCTGCGGGTGCGGGGTCTTTCCCAGTCTACGATAGCCTGGATCTTGGCAGGATCCATTTCAATGCCCTTATCTGAGATCCTATACCCCAAATAATCAATTTGTGTTTGGTGGAAGGCACATTTAGACAGTTTGGCATACAACTCAGGTTTTCTGAGCTTGCGAAGCACCTGTTTAACCAAAGATACATGTTCTTCCATAGTTTCAGTATAAATCAATACATCATCCAGATACACCAATACCCCTTTAAACAGATGTTCATGGAGTACCTCATGGATCAATTGCATAAACACCCCAGGGGCCCCAGCCAAACCAAAAGGCAAAACCTTATACTGAAACGCTCCCAATGGGCAATTGAATGCCGTTTTCCACTCATCCCCCTCTTTGATCCTTACCCGGTAATAGGCTTCTCTCAAATCAAGTTTGGAGAAGATTTTCCCTTTGGCCAGATGAGACAACATTATCTTTTATCAAAGGCAAGGAATATTGATTGGATATTGAGACTGCATTTAGCCCCCGGAAATCGGTACAGAGTCTTAATGTCCCATCCTTCTTTGGGCGGAAGAGGACCAGTGCTCCCACCGGAGAGTTGGCTGGTTCGATGAACCCACAAGCCAAGTTTTTGTCCACAAATTCTCGAAGCAAAGTTAATTCCTTTTGCGTCATTGAGTAGATTTTTGGCTTAGGTAATTGGGTGTTAGGCACCAGTTCAATGGCACAGTCTGTTTTCCGATGAGGGGGCAGTTGATCCGCTTCTTTCTCTCCAAACACATCAGCAAACATCTGGTAGCCCACCGGCAGGCCCTCCAGAGGAGGGGCCGGGCAATACGGAGTCGCAGCTGCCGCTACCCCCACCACCTCCTCTGGGGATTCCCTTCCCTCCGGTGCTTGATAAAATCCGTCCTTAAAGGTGACAGTTCAATAAACCCAGTTTATTTGAGGATTTTGCTGGACCAACCAGGGTACTCCCAAAACCACTAGGGGACACCCCACCGGAGCCACCACAAACGACAACCCTTCCCGATGGCTACCCATTTGTAAGGCCACTAGCCCAGTGAAATGCGTGACTGGTTTGCCACCAGCCATGGACCCATCCAATTGCGTAAAAGCAATGGGTTGCTGCAATGGAAAGGTGGGTAGCTCCAGGGCTGCTACCACATCGGGGTGCATCAAACACCGTGAACACCCCGAGTCAATCATGGCCCACACTTCTATTGTCTTAGATTGGGAGCCCAACTTTAACTTCACCGTGAGAATGCGATAACTGCCACTCACCAACGTAGATTTGCGCCCTTCTTCCACCACCTGCCCTGCGGCGCCCTTTAAAGCAGGTGGCTGGCGTTTCCCGCCGGCTGCAATAATTCCGGTTCCCCCTCGTCTTCATAGAACGGTACGCTGTCCACCTCACTCTCGGCCACCACTGCTTTCATTTTCCTCGGCAGGGAAGGAGACTTTGCCGTCGACTTCCCCTGTCGTTCATCACCCTTCGCCCTCGGGCACGCCGCCGCACGATGTCCCTCTCTACCGCATCGCAGGCATTGCCCCTTCGCATAACGCCTCTCCTTCTCCTCTTCCCAGGATCTTTGACCGGTTCTTCCCCCGGCGCCCAGCGGGTGACTAGGTTTCCCATCTCGCCCCGACTTCGCGGTTCTCCTCTGGGCGAACACCTCATGTGCGTGTTCAGCCCTCCCAGCGAGCTGGATCCACTCGTACAGGCTGTACGGGTCATCCCTTCCTAAGGACCAGCGTAGCACTTCTGTATTCAGGCCATCCTTGAACAGCTCGATGATGGTTGCTTGAGACCAGTCGTCCACCTTCCCTGCCAGCACCTTAAACTCCAGCACATAATCAGCCACCGATCTCGATCCCTGCTTGAGTTCTCTCAGGGCACGCTTCGCCCGCTCTTTCGCTAAGGGATCCTCGAAGTGCTGCCGTAGAGCCCAGAGGAACTCGTTGAATTTTTCCAGCTCGGGCGCTTCCAACTGGCACATCTGTACATACCAGTCTGCCGCCCTCCCTTTAAGTTTGGTAGCAATGGTGATAATTTTCGCTTTTTCTGAATGAAAGAGCGACCCCCACTCCTCCATGTATGCCTTGGCATTTGTTAGGAAGAACGAGAGTTTTGTCGGGTCCCCATCGAACTTGACAGGGAAGTCCCTCATTCTGCCCGCCGACGGGCTGCGCCCCCCCACTGAGCTTTCGGTGGGTCCAACCTCTCTTGCCTGCCGCCGCTCAGGGACGGGCAGCGACGCTACGGGCGGCGACGCTAATTCCACTTGGACAGCCTGGTCCCCTTCTCTTGGACGTGCTGCCCTTCTCCGCTCAGGGGACTGCCCATGGGACGAAGGGGTCGAATGCCGCTGGCTTGACCCCTCCCGCGTTTCCTTCAGCGAACTCAGGTCCAGACTCATTTGTTTCAGGATAAGTTCTAACGAGTCCATTTTCGACTCCAGCACTCGGATACGGTCCGGAGTGGGGGAGTCCCCTTTTGGCGGCACTTGGATTACTGTAGGGGATAGCGGGTACCTCTGCCTCCAGGATGGGCCCCCCACCACCGAAACGTCCCCCCGGGTTTCATCCCAGGTGACCAATTCGCCCGGGGTGGTTACGGTGGTCTCCGGCACGGTTTTCATGCCCGCTGCTTCGCCTTCTGACCCTGAACTCGCCTCCTCTCGAATTGCTGAGAGCTCACCCAGTTGGGGAGGCCAGTCGGGGCGCATCACGGTCCAGTCCGGTTCCCCTTCACTCGACTCCTCACTTTCCACTAGCAGTATGTCAGGATCGTTCATCGCCAGCACTCTCCCTCACAGGGTTGGACAAACTTGTCTTTTCCTGGAAAGGAGCCAGCGGAATTTCAAATTTTGAGATTCTCAGCTTTATGTAATGGTTGCCTAGTCCAAATACTCAGACCCACAAGAAGTCGCTAAATGAAATCTGATTTATTAGGAAACTTGAGACAAATACAGAGAAAGCTGAGAATGACAGAAAGCGCGCCAAATACAAACTAAAAACCCTCGCTGCAAACGTAACCCCGCCTCCCTACCAGCAGCATCACCACCACCCATCCCAGGTGCTGGTAACTGTCATCCCTTCTAGCCTGGGAAAGCAACCTTGAACACATGAGATAACCCAAATACATTCCGAGCCCGCAGCCAAGAGATAAGCATTCTCCTAGCAGGAACTGTCCTCCCTTCAAAGATGAAACACGCATCAGGTTAATGACATGCGAAACGTTACGATGTACCAAGCACATTGAAACGGTGAACATGACAATGGTTTGGTTGCTAAGCTATGTATATGTGAGATGATAGCTCTGTAAACCTTTTGGCAATATAATTAAACTGGGAGTTTGATTAAAAGGTAGGAATGAACGTTGAATGCATAGCTGAGAAGATACAATTTATCTGTTGAAGGAACATTCCCCCAAGGCTTTTGGTGGAGTGTCTCCTTCTCATCTTGTAATGGATATCAGTAGGAAAAAGGTACAGGAGTGGCTGAATAAACATCTTCTCTAAATCTGCTCAGGGATTAATGGGAAATTTGGCCACATGTTTCCCCCCAAATATTGTTTTCATCATTATTTCTCTGACAGCTCCTGTCAAAGCTGTACATTGTGTTTTTATCCCTCTTCCCTTCCCTCTCAAAAGCTGACTGCTTGCTTAAACAGAAGGGCTGTTTTTGTTTCTTTGACTTACAGGCTGCCAGTAAAATCAGAGCCACCTCATGCTAGTTGCTACACACAGTGGGAGGAAGCCCCACCCAAGAACAACAGATAATTTGAAAGAAAGAGGAAAAAAAACTGAACAAAACAAGGATTACAGTACAAAGGCCTCCTGAGCCTTTAAGCCTGATAGATATTTAAGATGGAACACATTATCCACTGTTCCAGCATACTAAATAACATTACAGTTTGTGGCAAATACCAAAGAGAAATATCTCAGTGCAAATGCTTAGCATTAGTAAATTGTCTTGCTGCCAAGGTAGATATTTAGGGCTGGTGAGTTGCATTGGTGGTCTGGAATCCTTGACTCCCTGGAGGTTTGACTCCATGAGTGTAGAGGGCCATAGCAGTGAAAAACAATCAAACTGAAGAGGTAGCAATTTTGAGTATTCCTGTTCCAATCGTATCTGGAGGACACTGGGTTTGGGAAGGCAGTTTTATATCTGCTTGGTGACAAAATTATTGTTTCCTTCTGTCATTGGGGAAACTGCTGCATCTTCTGTTTTCCAGCACTGCAGCAAGGCTTAGGCTGGCCTCTCCCTGTATTTGTGGGCTGTCATGATGGAGGAGAGAGTCAGAAGTCCTTCGTAGTGGGTCAAGGAGAAGAGCCAGCTCCTGCCCCACCTTATTTCCAATGAACTGGATGACATTAGTGGTGGTGGGATAAAGACCCAGCCTCATTCCAGCCTAGGCCACTCCATGGCTTCCATCACTGGTGTAAGTGTGAAGTGACTGAATGTCCTTGTAGGTTCTTCTGGAGACCTCCAAATATGGGCTTGCCCTGCTTGTTTGTTCTTCCTGATGGAGTAAACTATTGGGTAGCTGAAGCTTTGCAAGCATTCCCTCAGAAGGATGCCATTGTTGACTGGTATATGCATTCTCTCTTTTTTTAATAATTTTTATGGAAAAAAATTAACACTAATAAAAGCTAATACAAAATGAAATTAAAGAGAGAAAAAGAAATAGAGGAAAAAGAAATGTAAAGAAAATATAGAAAGTGCAGAAAAGAAAAGAGAAAAGAAAAGAAAAGAAAAAGACAAAAAAAAAAGATATTTAAAGAAGTGACTTCCAATCTTCTTTATAGCAGGTACAAACAAACCTGATATCTCTCCTCCCCCTTTGAAATTATGTTACATAAATCACTTCTTCCCATATCCCAACCCATATAACACTTCTTCCCATGTTGTTGTTTACTGATTCAGTTGCTTCCGACTCTTCGTGACTTCATGGACCAGCCCACGCCAGAGCTTCCTGTTGGTCATCAACACCACCGGCTCCCCCAGGGACGAGTCCGTCACCTCTAGAATATCATCTATCCATCTTGCCCTTGGTCGGCCCCTCTTCCTTTTGCCTTCCACTTCCCCTAGCATCAGCATCTTCTCCAGGGTGTCTTGTCTTCTCATTATGTGGCCAAAGTATTTCAGTTTTGCCTTTAATATCGTTCCCACAAGTGAGCAGTCTGGCTTTATTTCCTGGAGTACGGACTGGGTTGATCTTCTTGCAGTCCAAGGCACTCTCAGAATTTTCCTCCAACACCACAGTTCAAAAGCATCTATCTTCCTTCACTCAGCCTTCCTTATGGTCCAGCTCTCGCAGCCATATGTTACTACTGGGAATACCATTGCTTTAACTATGCGTGCCTTTGTTGTCAGTGTGATGTCTCTGCTCTTAACTATTTTATCGAGATTTGTCATTGCTCTTCTCCCAAGGATTCAGCGTCTTCTGATTTCCTGACTGCAGTCAGCATCTGCAGTAATCTTTGCACCTAGAAATACAAAGTCTTTCACTGCCTCTACGTTTTCTCCCTCTATTTGCCAGTTATCAATCAAGCTGGTTGCCATAATCTTGGTTTTTTTGAGGTTTAGCTGCAAGCCAGCTTTTGCACTTTCTTTTTTCACCTTCATCATAAGGCTCCTCAGTTCCTCTTTGCCTTCAGCCATCAAAGTGGTATCATCTGCATATCTGAGATTGTTAATGTTTCTTCCAGCAATTTTAACTCCAGCCTTGGATTCCTCAAGCCCAGCACGTCACATGATGTGTTCCTTCTTCCCTTATCCCAGCCCATATATCACTTCTTCCCATATCCCAATCTATTTCAATCCGCAAATCCAAAATCAGTGACAGTTCTGTCCAGTTTCAGAAAAAAGTCCATAAAGGGTTTCCAGTATTTTATAAAAGTACTTACTATTTTTATCCCTGATCAAACAAGTCAGTTTTATATTCTTTGCTCTTACATAGTATTCTGACATTGTTAATCCTTAACTTGACATTGAAACATTGTTGTAGGACTTGGTCTCAATCCATATATTCTTTTGCCCATCCTAAAAATTTTTTGAGGCTTCAATAGCCATCTCCTTACTATTTTCACTAAGTTCCCACCTTTTAAATGTATTTTTCAAAATCATAAATGGAATTAGCGTTCTCTAAATGTGACTCATCAACTGCTATTACCTTTTGAGAAAACTAAACATCTACTTGTAGCATGTCTGCTGATCTCTGTGATCTCAGGATGGGTTAGAGGGTTAGCAACACAGGTGTACTCAGGATCCAGCGCTTTTGACAAAATGATGGAAGGAGTATTTGCATCTCACCAGCATGATGTTGGTTTGTCATTTGCTCTGCCCCATCCTCTGGTTAGTGATAAATTACTTCTTAATTAGTCAAGCTTGTTTTCTTGCATGATATTTAGTGCTCTTTCACTAGAAAAGAAAAAAAAAGCTTCCCCCTATTCTCAGGGAATACTAATTGAACAATTAAGTGGTGCTGAATATGAAGAAGTGTAATAGGCTGAATATGCAAAGAGGAAATTTTAATTAACAGTAAAGGAGACATTGGTGAATGGAACTTAATTGTGAGTAAACTTTATAAAAGGATTTTGGTTTAGGGATAGGAATTACTGAAATAACAAAACCATATTGAGTGCTGCATATGGAATCATTCTATTTCCAGCTGTTTGTAAAAAACAAACGAGCAATATAGTTTCAAAAGTTAAAGCGACCTAATGCAGCTTTGAGGATTGTGGTGAGGGCAAGGCCTCCATATCAACAATCTCAGGAACACAAAAATATTACTGGAGAAAGCACTTTTCTTTCATAGAAAGGCATTTGCTTTTCTGTAGAAATAGCCTGGTATGGAGGAGGGGCAGGAGATCAGAGATCTTTTGAGCAAACAGGCTTGAAGCAGCTGCATTAATCTGGACTACTCCCATTTGGCATACTTTAGCCACCCCTTCCTTGACTCAGTATTTGGTAATGATTTCCCATGCATGCAAGAGTCACTGAATCTGAAGTCTGTCTTTAGCTATTGGCTACCTCATGTCTTGGTCCAAAGGGAAATGGGGATGATTCAGCAAAAGGGTAGGGCAGCTCTTGGCCTGAAAAAGAGTATGTAATGGCCAAACCAACCACACAGCCACAAACAAACTGAATCCCTGTACTTCTTTTCCTAAAAACCCTGTTTTCCAGTCCTTCTGCATCCAACCCTGGTAACTCAATTTTCTCTCTGTATTGGGGGTTTTCCCCTCAGAAGTGAGACTCCTTTCGAAACTTTACAGAAAGAGCTTTTTCAACCATTTGGCATGGAAAGGATTGGCACAGGTTTTTTACTAATGATGGTCCTGTCCTCCAATACCTGCGCCTAGAAAATTCTTGCTCCTATTCTTTTCCCTCCCCTCACATTTTTAGGAATGCCTTTGTAATATTACAATGATTAATTCTAGCTTAGAATCTAAATTTTAGTGTAGCCTGCATCTATTTGCATCTACACAATGGCTGAAGAATTCTGGGAGTTGTAGTCCCAGTACATCTAAAGGCTACCAAGCTCTGGAAGGTTGATTTAGATGTTACTTTTTTGAATGGAGATTTATATGTCTTCTTTTTAATGCAGTTGCATGTAGATGCATGCTTAAGATCACAATAGTGCCGCGTTCTACAAAGTTGTGTTTTTGCACGTTGCAGCTGCTGAAGTATAGAAACTGTGCATGTATCTTTCTTCTAGGACAGTTTAAATATGTTTTCCAAACCTCTGTTTAAGTTAATTGACGATTATTGTACCGGTAGTACTTTAAAACATATCTGGCATAGCATCTCCAAAGATATGGTTAATAGAAAGTAAACACGATACAGTCAAAGTTCATAACAGTATAAATACAGTAAAAAAATTAATTATATCACTATGAGCTTTCTCTCTGCTATTATTTATTTATTCATTTATTCATTCATTCATTCAATTTCTATAGCCGCCCATCTCAGCAAGTGACTCTGGGCGGCTTACAACGATATTTTCCTGATGTTTGCATTCTTTCTCTGTTAAAGAGAATGCTAAATTTTAGGAAAAAGCAAGCTCGAACAAGCAGATGGGGGTGGGGGGGAAGCATAACCTAAATTCTTTTGAAACATATTTGACCTATTGCTCAAAAGGGAGAGATGGTATCTGTTCCAAGCAGGGTATGCATTCTGAAACACTGTAGATAAGCCTGATGGAATGAGAATAGCTTCCAACTAATTGAAGGTTTAAACAGGATATATCAAGTCTGTTTGTGGCTTGTTAATTTTTTTTCTGTTATCATTTGATCTAGGTATGTCAGCTCTGTCCCTTTGCTTTCAAATTTAGTTCTATAGCTACCAATGGTATGTGAAATTAAAAGCATTGTTCTTTTTTGCATTTGATGTGGAAAGCGAGGCAGCCCTGCAGTTGGCGGGAATAGTGGTCCTCTTATTTTCACATGTATGTACTGTATGTCTGCCTTATTCTCTTGTGTCTTGTCCTTATGTCCTCTCTTGTTTATTCCTTGTTGGAAACGCACAAGGAATCACAGTAGAAAAACACTGATGTTGGAATGGAATATTTTCAGGTGCCCCCAACCTTTCTGCATGGATATGTGACATTAGCTGTAGTGTAGGCTTTTGAAACAGAATTAATCTTGCAATTCTAGAAGGCTAGCAACATGTAGGACATATTTACAGAGATTTAAGCTTTTTCACTTTTGGATTTAGTGTACTGACCCTGAAGTCAATGCCATTAGGGCTCAAGTGCCTTTTCTCTTCTTGATACTGTGCGATTTCAGTTGGAGCAATTTCAGATTATCACAGTTAAACTCATTAAAATACCATTGCATTAAAAAAGAAATGACTGATCCTTCTAACTCAGAAAAAATCATTTTATTAAAACTGTCTGATCTGAAACTTTGCATGATATCTTTGAAGAGACATCCATGGGGGGTTGGGGTGGGCTATGTCCTCCACACACAGATAATTTTTTGGTATGTATTAAGTTATCAAACACTGAGACTTTAGGATGGGGATATTAAAATTAATGGCATATACAGTATTTCTAGGTTTGGGGATTTACTGGGGGCCTATTTAGTTACTGTGTATAGGAACTGCATAATTTATTTGGGAAACAATCCCAAGTCTTGCCTTTTAGACAAGATGTGGAGTTAACCCTTTGCTTTTGGTTCCTTCTTTTTGTGGCCAGAAAAATACTTCACAATAAGTCCAGCTTTTGTTTGATGGTATCCGAGCAGCAGAACAGCTCTCATAGGGAGCTCATCTGATCCCTTTTTTGCTACAAAATGTTTTTTTTTCCCTGTCCCAGACATTTTAAATCTGTGATGGGAAAATTTTTTTTTTTAATCCCAGTTATCCCATTATATCCCAGGTTTTACCATTAGTTTGGTTTTGGAAATATTTATGTTTTCTTGCTTTATGCAATATTTGTATTAATTGAATTTTATTACTTTATGTACTTTATGAGAGCTGCGTAATGAAGCAGGTTATTGACCACTACAATTATTTTATGACATTTGTCATTTATTTATTTATTTATTTATTTACTTACTTACTTACTTACTTACTTACTTACTTACAAATTTATAAGGCCACCCAACTCACCACCATGACTCTGGGTGGCTTACAGAATTAAAAATCATAGAAACACAATACACACCCCACGGTGGCAGCAAACACATTCATATCAGCCGCTTGATTGGCTCCGAAGTAACCTGGGGTCCCCAGGCCCGCTGACAAAACCAAGTCTTCAAGGCCTTCCGGAAGAGGAGCAAGGAGGGGCAAGCAATAATACAAATATAAGGACTGGGTTTCTTTTCTGCTTGTATAGCTTGTTTGGATCCTGGCATTTCTGAGACCATGTTTTTCTTACCCTTCCAAGACTGTTGTTAGCTTGAAACCCCAATAACTGGGTCACTGAAGATTGCTCCAGCATTCCTTTTTAAACATGTACATCCTGACTCATGGAAATGCTACATACTTACCACTTCTTATTGCAAAATATACAACCCAGTCACAGCTACTGGGAAGATACTGACTGTGCATATTTACAGAGACGCAGACTTCTTAAATGAAGTAGATTTTAAGATACACGCATGCAAAAACTCAGGGATCTTGCAGGAACCGTTGAATCCTGCTAAAAACACAGAGTTCAGTTATAAAGTCTCAGGACTTGGCCAGGACAACAGAAGCTGGCAAGTTCCTGTTCCCTCTCACTCTAACTTTCCCCAAGGCTTTTTCAATACGGCACAGCCTTATGTTTGAACATGTTGGGAGAAAACAAGGATAGTATTCAAGTCCTGTTCTTTGCCAAATGGATATTTTAATGGTTGGTTGTGGGAGTGAACTGAACAGACAGTGTACAGTAAATGCAGAGCAGGATGGCAACACACCCCTCCCCACTGTTGCACTCCCTATACTGTTATGCATGTGCATCAGCAAGAAGACAATGGATTCGTGCCTGGTGTTGTTTATAGAGTCCAGCCAGAATCTCAGCAGCGTCTAGCAGGATCAACAATGGGAGGCTGACATTCTTTTAGTAAAGTATTCACACCTCTGTCTTGCCCTGTTTTTCAGCCCTCAGGGAAAGACCGAAATTGAAGTCTTTGAATCACTGCTGCAGTTTAACCCTATACATGATGCACATGAAAATACTTACACATATTCCTTCAGTGTTTTTGGCTGAGGCAAAAAATGGGAGGACCACTGAATTAAAGAGTACCCAATCTCTGTGACCTTCAGTTCTTTATGGCCTTTTTAATTATCTGGTTCTCTTCTCTGTTTCTTTATTTAAATTGAGGTTGAGGGACCAGGAATGTTTTCTATTAAGAATTCTGGTATTTTTTTGTTGGAAGCTACTTTTATTTTCTTCCCTTTGTCTGATTTTGAGCAAATTAGAAATAGAGGGAGCAAATCATCTAGCTTTCTTTCAGGTAGCTAGAGGAGGAAAATAGAGAAAAGCGCAAAAAATATATGTAACATTGATCCTTACTAGCAATGGATACATGATTTGGGGTCCCTCAGTTCTTGCCCTGGGAGACATTAAGGAGGGATGTAGCTGTATCAAGAGCCCAATCGATCTATTAACCTCTACTGTTTGGTTCCATCAGGCAGGAAACTCATATACTTACCTCCATAAGTAGAACAACTGGCAGGACTCTTTTTTATGCATAACTCTAACTTAATGATCCTAATAAACTTCTCAAGGAGAAGCCTAGCATTATTCTCTTCTGCCTTGCTTCTGGTTTGCGGTATTGAGGGATTTGGCAAATGAACATTTAATTGTATATGAATATGTACTGCCAGCATGAAATAAGACAATACAGAGACCTAGTTTGACCAGATCCTGTGCTGTTAGCAGAAGCGAACCTGAGTTCTACAACAAAGTCAAAGAACCTGCTAAGGATCTTTTCGTCAAGGGTGTAATGACCCAGGGCTTCCATGCTGTGGGGCTTTCCCACAAGACAAACAATCCTGTGAAACAAGATGTAAAAATGGCTCCCCTCCAGAACCAGTGAGAACTGTGTTTTTGCTGGCTTATTCCTCCTCCTCTATATAAATAACTGATTATGTGCTTGCCAGCAGTTTGGGATGTGATCCAAGACTGGAAATGATTTTCTTTTTGTATCTGAAGTGTCTGGATAGCAATGAGTGACATCAAGAGCTTTGATCTCACCCACTTGGGAGCTTCTTCCTCACAAGAAGTTTCCAAAGCCGACTGGAATTAGCACTGAGTCACAGTATTTATTTGGCTCGGTGATTCTCAAAAGTTTGGTAGACGGAGAATGCTATGAAATTGGATTCAACTTTGGGCAGGGTTGAGTCTAATTTTTTCTCTCTCCATGGTGTTGTCCCACTTATAAATGTGAGGGGTCTGTTACTTCTTGTTCTTCCTACTTGGTTCTGTTAGAAAAGTACTCTGCCTCACCTTCAAGCATTCTTTCCCAAGAAACAGCTAACTCTTGAAAAAGCAGCACGGTATTTTTCAAAGAGAAAAAATGATAATAAAATCTTACCAGTCTCACATTCAATAAGGAGTATAGCCATGTTGGCCTTGAGGGGGGAAAAAATCAAAATCCACCGAAGCCATACCTTCATTATTTCTTCAACTCTTCATCAAGCAGGATAGTTATTGCCTCTGGAAAATCTGGATTTCCCCCCACCTCACATTTAAAGGTAGCGCCTCCTGAGAAATATTTGAGGCTTCCTTTTCCCTGAAAATCAAGGAATATATTCCTCTTTTCATGGGAGGTAAAACTTTTTTTTTAAAGGGAGGAGGGAAACTTCTTTGTCCCGGTTTTACAACAGTCAGCAAATGTGCTGATGGCATTTATGGAAGTGGGGGCATTGGAGAAAGCTTTCTCTTTTGGTACAGAACTGATGAAGAATTGCATGGGGTTCATGAGGAAGGTGTGATGTTTTTTTCCCCTGATACATTCACTAGCATCCACTTTGCTCGTGTCTGGTGAGTGTTGGGGGGCTTTACTCAAGGGGAAGGAAAGAGACTTGCTAGGAGAGGACTCGAGGTCATGGGATAAGGGGATGGGGAGATGACAGGGGAAAGGGAGGAGATGGTGAGGTGTCGGCTAGCTATGCTGTGGCTAATCAGTGGCCTGCCTGCAATCCCTTAAGCTCCTCTCCAGGGTGGTAGAGGAAGTGCCTTGTGGCCGGTATTAAAGTGTGCCATGCATGTATGTGTGGCAATTGGGTTCAGCTTCCCATAGAACAGCTGGCTGTGTAAACTTTTTTATACCTAGAAATTATATTCTGATTCCAAGCATTCCAAGCATTTCACTATTGTCATGTATTGTTCTGTAATGGACAATATGAAGAACATATGTTCCATCGGCATGCACTGCGTGTTTACCTTCATGCTAAATAAATGCAGGCTGACATTTCAGGGTCAATTTTATCTCTCTCCTGTATTTATTCTGATATGTATTTCATATTAGGAGAAAGATGTGGAGAAATTAGTCTTACTCCATATTAGAAGGTTTCTGTTGTTTGTCATTGCCTAACAACTGTATGTGCAATGTTGTTTAAAATTGGTTTCAGTTATAAAATATATATGAGAATCTGTTTTCTTATAAACAGTATAAGCTGTGGAGGAGTTGGCATTTATGACAATTTGCTCAATGTAAAATGTCATAAATGTCATAACTTATGTATATATAAAAGCTGCTGTCTTGAGTGACGCTCAGCTCCAGGTGACTACACGGATCTGTCAATGCAGTTTTCTTAGCAACGATACAGAAGTGATTTGTCATTGCTTTCTTCCATACTGTAGGTATGTATGTATGTGTGTGTGTATACACACACACACAGACACACACACTCACACACACAGACACAATTTCACATCTAGTCTACAGAATCTTGTGGTCTCCCATCTAATTGGTAATTAAGCCTGGCCGTGCTCAGCTTTCCAAGTTCAGACGAGTCTGGCTAGGTGTGTCATCTGCTGTGACAATGTCTCTTATCCAACAAAAGCTGTTGGATAATTTGTATTCTCACATGGCTTTTGGGCACTTGAGTGGGGAAACTTGGTTAACTTTTAATCTCAGCAATGGTGGGTGTATCCCCACCATTAAAGGTTTTTTTTATCTGGTATATAGGGTTTTTTCTAGATTTGTATCATATTGTATGCATAAGATTCAATCAATAACTTATCAATGGTAACTATTCATATAAAGGTGCAGCAGCTCTTAATAATTGTCATGTTCACCATTTCAATGTTCTGTTAACATCGTAACGTTTCACATGTCAAACCGTTCTTCCGTGTCTTACATGCTTGAACGTTTGCTGGTATTTTCCATTATTGCTGTGCTCTTTATTTTGCTACTTTGGAATGTATGTTTGGGTTTGCAACTCTGTTCAAGGTTACTTTCCCAGGCAGATGTAACGGTTGCTAGCACCTGGGAGGGGGTGGTTGCTAACGAGCGCTCGGGGCGGGACTGGGTTGGAAGCAAGGCTTTTAAGTTTGTATTTGGCGCGCTTTTGCTCATTCTCAGCTTTCTCTGTATTTGCATACTATTCCTTTAATAAATCAGTTATCTTTAAGCCCAGGCTTGTGAGACTGAGTATTTGGGATTAGGCAACCATTACAATAATAAATAATAAACGTGATGAAATGAAGTATGATGTTAGAGAGACCACTTTCTAACTCCTTGGCTTCTTCTCATTGCAGACTGTCTCTTCAGAGTATGCCCCATGAACCGCTACTCTGCTCAGAAGCAATACTGGAAAGCCAAACAAACAAAGCAGGACAAAGACAAGATTGCTGATGTAGTACTGTTGCAGAAACTTCAGGTATGGTAGGCTCCCAAACCACCTTTTGCTAATCACATTTATTTTGATCAAACAAATGGTTGCTCTCCTTTGTCTTTCTTAAAATGTGATGCCCTGAATGGGACACCATGTTTTAGGAACAATCTGACCAATACAGAACAAGAGGAAGGACACCATACTGCTATTGATATAGCCTAGAATTGCATTTGCTTTTTTGCCACTGCACTGTGATTAGTTTGTGATTCGCAAAGACATTAAGGTCCTTTTTTTTTAATGTATTGCTGTCCATTTTTCTTACCCTATTTTCTTACCTATATTTTGTCTACAAATTTGATAATCAGAGTCCTCTGATCGGAGGAAATGGGCAGGGACAAATCGAATAAATAAATAAATAAATAAATAAATAAATAAAAATAATCATATTTTCCAAATCATTTACAAATATATTGAACAGCAGAAGGCTTAGAATGGCACTCTGTGGCATGCTACTCAAAACTTTCTTCCAGTTTGACTTGGAGCCATTTATGCATGCCCATTTTATACAATTGTTCAACCCTCTAGTCATCTATCAGTAGCTCAGCCCAGTCCACATTTTGCCATCTTCTATACTAGAATATTAGAGGAGACTTTGTGGAATGTTTTGTTGAAGTCAAGCTACACTTCGTCTACCTCATTCCCAGGTGAACATAACTGGTCATTTTATAAAAAATTATACTGGTTAGGCATGACTTATTCTTGATATATCCATTCTGGTTCCAGCCAAGCAATACATTCTTGTTTATATACCCACAAATGGACTATTTAATAATCTTTCCCAGAATTTTGCCCTGCCTCTTTGTCAAGCTGACAGGTCTGTACTTATTCAGGTCTTTCCCCCATTTTTTGAACATAGGAACAATATTTACCCTTCTCTAGTCCTCTAGCACTGGGCTCAATCTATGTGGTTTCTCAGAGTTCAGAACAAGGGTCTCTGAAATGACATCTACAAGTTCTTTGAGACTTAAAGTTCATGGTAGCCAAGTACTCCCTAATCATCTTTTTTATTTACTTGGGGTTGCCAGGCTCTCCTTTTGCCAATTGTTCTGCTTAGGTCCACTTGAACATAGTTTCCTTTTGAGAGAAGATCAGAGCAAAATAAGAAATAAGGATTTCTTCCCTATCACCTGTGGGCCCAACCATTCATTTTTCTTCCTTTTACTACTGACATAGCCAAAAAAGCCTTTTAAAATTTCTTTTAGTTTCCCTTGTGAGCCCACATTTCTTTTGTGCTTTAGCCTTTCTAATTTAGCTATTTGCTACTAACTACTTGCTGGTACTTCTCCTTGGTAGTTAGATGCATCTTGTATTTGTTGTACGCGTCTCTTTTAAGTCTCAGCTCAATGGAAAGTTCCTTATGTATCCACAATGGTTTGCTAAGTTGTGCCCCATTATGTTTTAAATCGCTGACCTAAATATTTCAGCTTTCTCCAACCTGCTGACTTTCAGGCATGTTTGGACTACAACTGCAATTGTTTTTGTTTTTGAGAGAGAATAAGAATGTGTGTGTGCTGCAGGAATTTTGTGAAGACTTCAGCTTTATATGCATTCTGAAAAGGGAGAAGTGCTTAGGAATGTCAGTCATGAAGTATGCTGCTGGCCCCTGGTGGGTGCTGTCTCCCAAAAGCACAGATCAGGGATAGAGCAACTGTCACTGTGGTGACAGCAAGTATTCTCAAGATTATATTCCCTTAGTCTAATCTTTGAGTACTTATTTTGTAATGATTTTTGGACTAGCTATCTTCCTTAGCAGATTGCAGGAATGCTGTGTTTAGAGGCAGAGTTTGCATTATGCTAAAGCCCCATTGCCTTCCTTAGGGCATTATCTAGTAGGGCTGTGCAATTCTTCAAGAAGGTGTTTTACTGCAGCAAGGTTAAAGTGGAGTATGCCATCAGAGTAGATTCAAGGCCTCCTTGGTTTTAAGAGGGAAAAGTAGTGGATAAATAAGCTTTACTTCACTCTGACTGGCAATACTTTCTCAGCTTTCTGCAGAATATTGAGTGGAGGCTCTGAGGCAGTGGTCTTCTTCACTGCTGCTTCTTAAAAACTTAAATCACTTGAAAAAACTGGGAAAGATTCCCAACCAGTTACTGAAATTGTTGAAAGAGACATCTGTATAGAAACTTCATCTGATTTTTGTAAGTGATGAAGGAGGCTAACAGAAAAGATTAGAGACAGTGGAGAAAGCCCAAGGTGAAATAAAGGCAAATCGCATATCCTCTTTGTCCCAGTGAAAACAATTATGTCACCTCCATGATTGGAAGCAAAGCAAAGCCACCCCCAGTAGATTGTTTGCTCTGCTCTTCCTGTCTCTTTCACTGTGTGGAACACATAAACATTTAGTTGGTGAAGTTCTTCCCCTTATATTTCCAGAATAGAGAGAGCTCTATTTCAATGTGTCAGCCTGCTTTTAAGGCATGGGACTGGAAAGCAGGAGGAGGAGGAGGAGGAGGAGGAGGAAAACTTTACTATGTATTGCCACGCTTCCAATTTCATCTTCTTGACTGAATGAACATGAACTAAAAGTGTCCAGATTCATTTCCAGAGGCATATGTGTTCTTTTCAGAAACCAAGACTTTCTAAATGCTGAATTCTGCTGCTGCTACTAATTTCTCTGTGTTTGGAATGCACTTGTTGGATGAATGCTGGCCTGACTGAGCAATAGCTTGCATTTCCTATATTTTGTTCCATAGCTTAGAGTAGGACCTACTTGTTCCTCGTTTTTCTGGATTTTTGTCAGATTTTTTCACCTTGCACAATGCAGTTAATGTATTCATTCACACAATCACCAATTGCAGTTAGCCTGAAAGGACACACATTAATACATGAATATTTGAAATATAATAAAAAAGCATTTGGCAGGGAAAAGCTATCAAGGACTTAACATAAAGCATGTTTTCTTACTTTTCCTATTGTATTTAGTACATGCATAAGCCATCATACATGTGCTTCATCATACAAAAGAGAAAAGCAAAGTGCAAATCCAATAAAAAACTGACTGAAAAATCATGACCATGTCTTATGTTTGGAACTGGAATTTCATAGGAGCATTAGATACATCAAGAAACATCTTTCTATCCCTTTCTGGATTAGGCTGACTACTGCTTTTCAATCAGAGGAAATAAAGTTCCAAAAGATAAACAGTACCAGAATAAAAGAATAGAAAGACTAAAGCATGTTGAAATTATTCTCCCAAACCTTTGAGATTGGATGGAGCCATCAGAGGTAGCCTTAAAATGTTGTCTAGTGCATGTTTACTCAGACGTAGCTCCCACTGGTTTCAATTGGACTTATCACTAGACAAATCTGCATGTCAGCCTTCTCCAGTCTGGTGCCATGAAGATGAACATTTTTGAGAGGCACTGCGTTAGTGAAGGCAGCTGAATTTCATTTTGGTGCTATGGATGAAACAGCTGCCCATCCATGCATTAGCAAGCACCACAGGGACATGTTTTTCTCTGCTAAGTTCCATTGGCATTATCAGAATGTTTTCCTGTTGACAGCTGTTCCCTCTTGTGCCTTAAGATGCTAAGAAAAAGTCCTTTTTCCTGAATTCCTGTTATCAATTCATCACAGGTTTTTCTTTCCTATTTTTGCACCTGTCCCATGCAATGCCCTAGCTGTCTCTTTTGTGCCCTAGAAGACTAGCAATTAACTCTGGTTCAGGAGGGCTTTGGGGATGAGGTGAAAAACAGATTGAGTTTTGTTATGTTGAATTCTTGGCTTCACTGCATTATTGTTCACTAATCGTTCCTATATTTTTGTATTAAAGAAATGTCCCAGAATAATTACTATTTTACATAATTTAGTGTGCTTCTACTGGTAATGCTGAGTGAAAAGCTGCAGGCCCTTCCCTAGATAATGGACATCTTTCAAATTTCTGGTTTCTGAGATTTCATGAAAGACTTTCAGCATTTCCATGAGCTAAACACTTGCAAGCAAGCAAGAAAAGAAGGATGTATAAAATGCTGGATTCTAATCCCCATGTTTATTTTTAATTATGTTTATGATCCACAGGAAGCAAAATCCTTAAAAATAATATTAAGCCTGAACTATAGAGAAGAGTAAACATTAGGCCACTCCTGAGACATCAGTTGTGTTTCTGATCCATTTCTAGGACCAGCATGAGTCAATTAGGAAGGCTTTTTCTGTTGCGTATCTTGGTCGGTTTCACTATCTGCTCCTTCCCATACTTCCTGTGCGCTGTCCAAGCCCCATAGCCCCAGGGCTTATTTGCTTATTTTTCTTACCGTTCCTTTTGCCACCCATATTTCTCTATAACTACAGTTCTGCCCCAAGCTGTGTGTGCTCTGCTTTTATCTGCCAGACTGAAAACCGAGTCAAATATTAATCCAGTGTTTACCAACATTACAATTTAATTAAATAAAACACGGTTGCCTTTTAAAAAAGAGCTTTGGATTGCCAGTGAAGCGACCCTAAAAAAGCAACTTCTGCCAGGATGGATTTGTGATTTGCATGCCAACCTGGAAGATTGTTTTATGCCACTGATTTTGAAGTGGCTGACTCATGGCTCTAATGGAGATTTCCTCACATCTCACAGGGCTTCTCTTTCTTCCTGGGCAGGCTCAGAAATCCACCAGCACCAGTTCTGTACCACTTAATGGGCACTGACTGAAGTGAAAATCTCTTGTTACTTCGTTGCACTGTTCTGCTTCAGTTCACTTATATGAGAAATGGAATCTCCTTCCTTACATCCTCCATGGAGTCTGTGATTGAGACAGACAATTTCTAGGCAAATGAGCCGTGCATGGTTCTTTTCGAATACCCTTATACTTTTGATGGACTTCTGAAATTTTTAGCTTTTATTAAAAAGAGCTAGATGTGAAAAAATATTCACAGCTTATGAAAGCAATGGCCTCGCTCTCTGCTGCTTTTCTTCACTAATATATTATGTTTCTAGCATTTCTATAGGCCAACTTAAGCAGCTATTAATAGTAGAGTTAATACCCAGTTTAAAAAAAAATACTAAATTAGTAGTGCAGTTTGATCTATGTCTGCAGAATTGTGCTGTTTTTACACAAGTTCAGATAAAATGAACTGCAACACAATCATTTTGAGAAAAAGCATGCATTTCTTGTGTTTGAATGATGAAGCTATGTAACATAGAAAGCATCTTTTTTTTTATTTGCTACTTATTTCATAGGCATATATAGGTGTTAAAAATAATTCAACGTTTTTTAAAAAATTGCTTAACCGACTAGGGCAGATGTGAGCCACCTGCAATCTGCAGGCCACTTGTATCATGTACCCTGCCCCCTAACAGTTCTGATGAAATTTGGTGGTAAAATAATTGATATTTGGTAGTACTATTTCCACCCTCATCCTCCTCACAAAAATAAAGGTGGAAATGGAAGCGTTAACATCTGCAAGGCAAAATGCATCAACTTCTAGCCTAATCCTATCTGCTCAGTTTCCACATGCAATGAAGGAAAAAACTCTTTCAGCCTTGCCCAATTGGTGGCCTCATCAGATCAACTGGCATGCCTTCTGTGGCTTTCAGAGAAGATCTTCATCTGAAAAAGATTCTTTGCTCCTGAATTAGGAGTCCCTTTCAATTAATTGTAGCTCCTGCTGTAACCCAGGAGCCAGTTCTGAGTTCTAAAGCCCAGATTTGATTCTAGCCCAAATTTAATTCTAGATCTGGCATTCTAGAGCCCCATGGACTCTTGTGAAGTTCCCATAGAATATTTATTTGTTTATTTATTTATCATCATATTTCTATGGCTGCCCATCTCACAAAAAAGTGACTGTGGGCGATGTACAATAAAAACTATAAAACAGTAATATAAAAAACAATTAACAAATTCAGAGAATTTAAAATTTGTGATTAAAAGGCAAAAAGAGGGCAGCAGATACTAATTTCAATGGAGCCACCTCAGCAACTTACCAGCACCTTGGGGCCCCAGGCCTGATGGCATAAACAAATTTTGAGGAACTTTCGGAAAATTAGCAGGGATAGAGCCAATCTCATTTCAGGCAGATGGTATTCCATAAGGTGGGCACCACGGCAGAAAAGGCCCGTCTCCTGGGTCCTGCCAGATGTAACTCCGTAGCAGATGGGATCTGCAACATACACCTTCTGCCAGATCTGATGGGATGGGCAGATGTAATCAGGAAGAGTTGTTGTTGTTTATTCGTTTAGTCGCTTCCGACTCTTCGTGACTTCATGGACCAGCCCACGCCAGAGCTTCCTGTCGGTCGTCAACACCCCCAGCTCCCCCAGGGACAAGTCCGTCACCTCTAGAATATCATCCATCCACCTTGCCCTTGGTCGGCCCCTCTTCCTTTTGCCTTCCACTCTCCCTAGCATCAACATCTTCTCCAGGGTGTCCTGTCTTCTCATTATGTGGCCAAAGTATTTCAGTTTTGCCTTTAATATCGTTCCCTCAAGTGAGCAGTCTGGCTTTATTTCCTGGAGGATGGACTGGTTTGATCTTCTTGCAGTCCAAGGCACTCTCAGAACTTTTCTCCAACATCACAGTTCCAAAGCATCGATCTTCCTTCTCTCAGCCTTCCTTATGGTCCAGCTCTCGCAGCCATATGTTACTATGGGGAACACCATTGCTTTAACTATGCGGACCTTTGTTGTCAGTGTGATGTCTCTGCTCTTAACTATTTTATCGAGATTTGTCATTGCTCTTCTCCCAAGGATTCAGCGTCTTCTGATTTCCTGACTGCAGTCAGCATCTGCAGTAATCTTTGCACCTAGGAATACAAAGTTTTTCACTGCTTCTACATTTTCTCCCTCTATTTGCCAGTTATCAATCAAGCTGGTTGCCATAATCTTGGTTTTTTTTGAGGTTTAGCTGCAAGCCAGCTTTTGCACTTTCTTCTTTCACCTTCATCATAAGGCTCCTCAGTTCCTCTTTGCTTTCAGCCATCAAAGTGGTATCATCTGCATATCTGAGATTGTTAATGTTTCTTCCAGCGATTTTAACTCCAGCCTTGGATTCCTCAAGCCCAGCATGTCGCATGATGTGTTCTGCATACAAGTTGAATAGGTAGGGTGAGAGTATACAGCCCTGCCGTACTCCTTTCCCAATCTTAAACCAGTCCGTTGTTCTGTGGTCTGTTCTTACTGTTGCTACCTGGTCGTTATACAGATTCTTCAGGAGGCATACAAGATGACTTGGTATCCCCATACCACTAAGAACTTGCCACAATTTGTTATGGTCCACACAGTCAAAGGCTTTAGAATAGTCAATAAAACAGAAATAGAAGTTTTTCTGAAACTCCCTGGCTTTTTCCATTATCCAGCGGATATTGGCAATTTGGTCCCTAGTTCCTCTGACTTTTCTAAACCCAGCTTGTACATCTGGCAATTCTCGCTCCATGAATTGCTGAAGTCTACCTTGCAGGATCTTGAGCATTACCTTACTGGCATGTGAAATGAGTGCCACTGTTCGATAGTTTGAACATTCTTTAGTGTTCCCCTTTTTTGGTATGGGGATATAAGTTGATTTTTTCCAATCTGATGGCCATTCTTGTGTTTTCCAAATTTGCTGGCATATAGCATGCATTACCTTGACAGCATCATCTTGCAAGATTTTGAACAGTTCACCTGGGATGCCGTCGTCTCCTGCTGCCTTGTTATTAGCAATGCTTCTTAAGGCCCACTCAACCTCACTCTTCAGGATGTCTGGCTCTAGCTCACTGACCACACCGTCAAAGCTATCCCCGATATTGTTATCCTTCCTATACAGGTCTTCTGTATATTCTTGCCACCTTTTCTTGATCTCTTCTTCTTCTGTTAGGTCCTTGCCATCTTTGTTTTTGATCATACCCATTTTTGCCTGAAATTTACCTCCGATGTTTCTAATTTTCTGGAAGAGGTCTTTTGTCCTTCCTATCCTATTGTCTTCTTCCACTTCCGCGCATTGCTTGTTTAAAAATAATTCCTTATCTCTTCGGGCTAACCTCTGGAATGTTGCATTTAATTGGGCATATCTCCCCCTATCACTGTTGCCTTTTGCTTTCCTTCTTTCTTGGGCTACTTCTAGTGTCTCAGCAGACAGCCGTTTTGCCTTCTTGGTTTTCTCTTTTTTTGGGATGTATTTTGTTGCTGCCTCCTGAACAATGCTGCGAACTTCTGTCCAGAGTTCTTCCGGGACCCTATCTACTAAGTCCAGTCCCTTAAATTTATTCTTCACCTCCACTGTATATTCCTTAGGAATATTAGTGAGCTCATATCTAGCTGATCTGTGGGTCTTCCCTAATCTCTTTAGTCTGATCCTAAATTGTGCAAGAAGAAGTTCGTGATCGGAACTACAGTCAGCTCCAGGTCTTGTTTTTACTGACTGTACAGATGTCCGCCACCTTTGACTGCAAAGGATGTAGTCAATCTGATTTCGGTGTTGTCCATCTGGTGAAGTCCATGTATAAAGCCGTCTCTTAGGTTGTTGGAAGAGAGTGTTTGTTATGCAGAGTGAATTGTCTTGGCAAAATTCTATCAGCCTATGTCCTGCTTCGTTTTGTTCTCCCAGGCCATACTTACCTGTAATTCGAGGTGTCATTTGACTGCCCACCTTAGCATTCCAGTCTCCTGTGATGAAAATAACATCTCTTTTAGGCGTGTCGTCCAGTAAGTGCTGCAGATCCTCATAGAACTGCTCTACTTCAGCTTCTTCAGCATTTGTGGTTGGGGCGTATATTTGGATCACTGTGATGTTAGATGGCTTGCCCTGAATTCGAATTGAGATCATTCTGTCGTTTTTTGGATTGTATCCAAGCACTGCTTTCGCCACTTGACTATTAATTATGAAGGCTACTCCATTTCCTCTGTGGTCCTCTTGTCCACAGTAGTAGATCTGGTGGTCATTTGATATGAAGTGGCCCATTCCAGTCCATTTCAGTTCACTGACGCCCAAAATGTCTATCTGTAATCTTGTCATCTCACCAATAACCACATCCAATTTGCCCTGGCTCATAGATCTTACATTCCAGGTTCCAATGGTGTGTTGATCCTTAGAACATCGGATTCGCCGTTCACCACCAGCACCGTCAGCCGCTAGCCGTCCTTTCGGCTTTGAGCTAGCTGCGTCATCACATCTGGGGCTAGTTGAACTCATCCTCTGTTCCTCCCCAGTAGCATTTTGACTATCTTCCGACCTGGGGGGTCTCATCTTCCGATGGTATACGGACATATCTCTGGTTGTACTGATCCATTTAGTTTTCACGGCAAGAATACTGGGGTGGGTTGCCATTACCTTCCCCAGGGATCGCATTTAGTCTGACCTCTCTGTCATGACCTTCCCGTCTTGGGTGGCCCTTCACGGTTTAGCTCATGGCATCATTGAGGTGCTCAAGCTCCAGCACCACGGCAAGGTAACGATCCTTTGCTGAAGAATCAGGAAGAGATGATTCCTCAAACAACCCCGCCCCATGCCATGAAGGGGGTTAAAGGTCAAAACCAGCACCTTGACTTGGACCTGGAAGCAAAAACTGACACCCAATGCAGCGTGTGAGCAGAGGTGTAACGTGTGCCATTCTAGAGGCACCCATACCTGCCCGTGCCGCTGTGTTTTGCGCCAGATGAAGCTTCCGGATATTCTTCAAGGGCAGCCCCATGTAGAACACAATATTTATCCTCATCAAGCCTCCTGCCAAATCTTTACCAGCTGGGGGGACTCTAAGGGCAACGTTTCTTTTTCCTGCAGTATTCAATAATTAAAAAAAGAATATCCCATCTCTAACTTTTACAGCTTTTTATTGATATCTTCAGGAAACTGTATGCAGAGTTTGTACTGATTTAAACAACTTGAAATACAGATAATGCTTTACTGGAGTTTTATTAGTTTATGTTGCCTGTTGAAGCAAAATGACTTTCAGAAAGCCATTACCTATGAATTATAAACCGTAATGGCTAAGTTTGTATAACCTACAAAGCCAAAATCAAACAAACTCCATCATGAAGTGGCACAATACGTGGACCCAGCCTCTATTTGATTCTTGATCCTCTTCTAACAAGTATTTTCCATTCTTTTACAGTTTGTAATTGGATTAATTTTGCTATGTTTTATATTTCTGAACAGCACGCAGCTCAGATGGAACAGAAGCAAAATGAAACAGAGAATAAGAAGGTGCATGGAGATGTGGTGAAATATGGAAGTGTCATTCAGGTATGGAATGTTGGCTTTCTCTTGGCCATTGCCCAGTTACCAGTCTAAATCTCCATTTTAATTTGATTGCATAAATAATACGTCTACCTAGAACAGCTTTCTCAAACCCGGGTGCCCCTCAGTTCTGTGGACTACAACTCCCAACATTCTTAACAATACCCAAGCTGGTTGGAGAATTCTGGAAATTGAAGTCTACACATCTAGACAGCATCCAGGTTGGGAAAGGATGACTCTCTTAGGAATGTCAGTTCATGGCAATGACTCTCATATTACCTATCATTATCTTTTACCTCAGTCACAAAGCATAATATCATTATGAAGGAATGTCCCCTCAGAATGTCCCCTCAGAAGTTCCCTGGCTCCCTGCAAAAACTACTTCATCTTGAGGGTACTGCTGTCCAATGGCTAAACTATTTAGATATCTGGCCATAGGCTTCGTTACTTTAGTAACTGCTCGTACATAACTTAATTTATTAATAATTTTATTCATCATTTGTATTGCATGTTTTTAAAATAATTTATTGTCCCAATGCCCTATATTTTATACACTTTTATATATTGTTTTTGTGATTTTTATGCAACAGTGCTGCATTCTGCTATGCCATACAAAATAAATAAATAAAATTATGAAGGAGAAGTGGAAGAATGAGTATGGGCTGTAACTAATGTGCACTAAGTCTAGTTACTTGGTCAGATAATTTGTCACTATTTGACCAGGATGGACTCAAGATACTTTGGTGTATCAGGAATGGAATTGTTTCTTATGCATTTCCTATTTTGTAGAAAACTGAAAGAAGAAATTAAATAGCTGGCCCTTTAACACCCTCTGTAATAGTGGCCTCAAATTTAGGTTGCTAAATTATTGTTGCTTGCAGCATTGACAATGATAGCATCAAGTTATAGCTGTGTTTGTGTTAAACACCTTTCATGGATCAATGCCATAGCCACATTTTTCATATCACTCAAGCAAAAGCCTTCCAGCAATTCATCATGGAATATTATCTCAACTGATACGGTCTCTCTCTCTCTGTCTCAATCATCCATTCTTTACATTTGGCAGGCAATAAGACTGGGTGATACCAGGGAATGTCATTGGTTTCTTGATCTCAGTCTTTACATTATGTAGCTGAAATTTATCCTAATGGGACATTCTTACTTGTAAAAACAATCATCTCTTTTGGAACAAAGTGCGATGCAATATATGGGAATGATTTCAGGTTAATTATTAGACATACTATGAAGCATTAACTTGAACTGAAGTCAAAGGATTTATCTTACTTTGTAATTAATATTCCCATCAAGCTACTCAGTTTGTTGTTTCATGGAGGATTCATATCACCCTTGTGATTTTAACTAAAGGGGGTTTGAGATGAAGCTGTAAGGAGCATCAAATAGAGAAGAGGTTGAGGATGCAGATTATCTGCCCTACTGAAAACATGTACTTTATAAAATAGAATGTTTCCTCTTCACTATGATTATTGTTAGCCCAAACCAAGAAACAGAAATTTCTCTCTTCTTATGGGCTTAAGCCACGTTTATCTGTTTGTTGCCTTGGTAATGGACCTTCCCTCTCTGTCAAGGTCATCCTCTATACTCTCTATAGTTGTGGAATGTGGACTTAATTTTTCTCTCCAGCTCTCTGTATTAGCATGTACCATAAAAGGTTCAAAATAGGTATTGACTTGCACTATATGTTTATTTTTCCAGCTTCTCCACATGAAGAGTAATAAGTATCTGACAGTAAACAAGCGCCTCCCTGCCCTACTGGAGAAGAATGCCATGAGGGTAACTCTTGATGCCACAGGCAATGAAGGATCCTGGCTCTTTATCCAACCCTTTTGGAAACTGAGGAGCAATGGAGATAACGTGAGTATGATAATGTGACTCCTCCCAATAGATCTCTATGGGCTTTACAAACAGGGATTATTTTAGGCTTCTGTACTTCTTAGTGGAGTGGGTTTCACTTTTACAACAAAGAACCCTACAAAGGGGTATCAACTTGGCTTCAGTTATTCATGGAATCTGTGATGGGACTTTCATGACGTATTCTCTGTCCCTACCTTGATATCATGACTGAAATTTCCACATTTCTTGCATTCGAACCTATTAAGGAAAGAAGCAAATAGGAGATACTATGCCAAGCTGATAACAAAGGGATGTAGAATCATGTAAATTCAGAAATGTGTATTCCTTATTTGATGGCTACATCAAGTTATGATTTATATGGGTGATATAGCTACTGTATAGACCAAATAGATTGAGGTACTTAGCTGCAAGGAATTGAATGGTAGGATATAAACTTAAGAAATTTAGATGATATATGCAGAACAGATGATCCTTTGAGATTGTGCTGTCAGTTCCTCAGTCCTAAATTTCTGTCATGTTTATTGGGAAAATTTTGGAGGGGCTTCTCATATTTGTGATTAATGCCCCCTAACGATTATGTGATCCTTCCTCAGGTAGTTGTTGGAGACAAAGTGATTCTGAATCCTGTGAATGCTGGGCAGCCACTACATGCTAGCAACTATGAGCTTGCTGATAATCCTGGATGCAAAGAGGTATCAGAAGCTGGGAGAAGAAAGGTGTTCCAAAGATTGGGGTGGGGAGAGTGTAGAAAATTATAGTAGGAGTTCAATTGCTATTTGAGATTTAATTTAGGCCCTGTCTTATGTATGTCATATCTTTTTTTGTAATTCCTTGCTTTCCTTAGGTGAATTCAGTCAATTGCAACACTAGCTGGAAAATCAACTTGTTTATGAAATTCCGAGACCATATGGAAGAAGTGCTTAAAGGGGTAATAAGTCTGTGCATATCCATCTTTAGTTGTTATGCATGTTTTCTGCTTCTTGGTGCATTGTTCTTTTTTTGTAAAGTGTAAGGGAGAAGACCTTGGCAGAAATATGTAAGAATCGTTATCTAGGCAAAAAGGGCATAAACATTTTTTAAGTCCGGGAAGCAAGGTAATATTCGGAAGTGACTCAGGCAAATGGCTCCCTGATTCACTGGGGTATAAGAAGGAGGGGAAGTAAAACATAATCAGACTTGAAAGATTCTGTTATTACAGCCTATCTCAATAAAGTATAGTTCTAGTCTTCCTGGGGGGTTGATTTTCTGGTCCAGTTTAACTAGTGGGGCTGAGATTCTTTGATCTTAATGGGCATTTTGATAAAGAGCTCCAGAGTATTATTTCAGATTCTGAATGATGTTACTGAGCTACAGAAAGCAGAGGAGAATTGTCATAATAGTTTATATTCTAGCCTTCCCCAACCTGGTGCCCTCCAGAAGTTTGGGCTTAGCTTTCATCATCCCCACCCAGCATATCAAGTTGGGAAAGGCTGAAGTATCACCTGTATAAAGTTCCAAATATGGATAGATCAGTGAACTTGCAGTTGTAGTCAAACTGCATGATTGCTTTGGAGTTTAGTATACATTTCATAAACTTATATTTTTTTTAAAAAATGCTTGCTTATTAAATAAGCAATTAAGTCTTTAAACTGTATGTCCAAGCAAAGTTGAGGTCAGCCTGGTGTCCTATAAATAGTTTGGGCTATAACTCGGATTGGTTACATGGTCTGGAGAAAACAGGAGGTATAGTTCAAATATTTGGAAGGCACCACACTGGGGAAGGCAATCCTACCATTTTTGTTAGCAGGCTGCAAATCTAGGAGACCATCTAACAGCTTGGAGGAGTGTTACCAGCAGAAGTAAGCAATAGAAGTTTATATCAGGGATAATAGGGGTGTCAACAGAGGGTTTAAAAAAGTCAAGGTGGTGGCTATGCACTTTGATTGTAGGGTTGTAACTACCATTTTGACTTTGCTGGATGCTCCTGGGAGGTACATAATATTTTTGTGAGCTATGGATGCACTTGGTTTTTTAGTGACATGCTAGAGATGGGACTCCCAAGTTTTAAGTGTGGTTAAGACAAAAGTGGCAGGGCCAAGACAAACAATAGATATGTTTGATTAGTTTAGCCTCAATTTCAGTTTAATTGAATTAATTATTCCTACTTTTCTTCTCTTCTATCATATTAAAATTGACAATTTGTTGTCAATTTCTGAAGCAGCTCTAGGGGCCATATCCAAGGCTTTCAAGAGCTGCATATGATCCTGGGACTGAGGTTGTGCATCCTGGGAAAGATGAACCAATTATCTTTTCTCTTTAAGGTTTAGTAATAGTTTTTGGTGTTTTCTGTAGGTGTGAAACATGTCTCTGCCTTTCTTGTGGGTAGTTCAAAGTATGCAGCATTATTTTTCTGCTGTTCAGTCTTCAGTGAAGTTATTAATAAAGATTGCATAACAAAACTCTTATTTGTAATTGGACTGCTACAAGATGTAGCAAATCCAGAAATGCATGATAACACCCATGTCTTAGGCATATTTTGAGTTGTTCCACATAAATCCATAGATCTTTAGTTAGTCATGACTAACCTGTCCAATAATTTCATTGGTCTGTTTCCCAGCATGGCAGAGGCATGTGTCCAACATGTTCACACCGCTATTGCTATGTTTACACCCCACAAATTTACTCCTTTAGAGAAAATTATGCTGTTTGGTTATCTCATGTAAAATACTTGTATATAGAAACTGGTATTTCTATCATTTCCAAATAGGGGGATGTGGTTAGACTGTTCCATGCAGAACAGGAGAAATTTCTCACTTGTGATGAATACAAGGGCAAGCTCCATGTTTTCCTTCGAACTACCTTGAGGCAATCAGCAACATCAGCCACAAGTTCCAATGCACTCTGGGAAATTGAGGTGAGTGTTAGGCGTATCCGTAACTCCCTATTTTATTATTCCCTGATAATTATGTGGGTATTGGTATCCTGGCCCTGAGTTTTCCTTATGATAAAAAAGGTGAAAGTGGAATTTCTGGGGCATTACATTCTGGGGCCATTTAGATGATGATGATGATGTTGATGATGATAGCAACAACAACAACAATAGCAGCAACAGCAGTGCAAGCAATAATTCATGCTCTCCAAAACTCAAGCTCCCTGTTTGTGTGTTGGGATCATCTTTGATTATGGGTGTCTGCAGGAGGGAGCAAATTGGGGCAAAGGATGACACTTGGATGATGATACCATTGTTTGCTGTCCAATAATTGGATACAGGTGTGTAATGTTTGCATTTACATGATATGTAATATGTCATTGCATGCATATTACCTTTTTGGTGTCATTGCAGCTTAATTCTGCTAGCACTTGCCACTGCATTATCGATAGAACTTACAATTTAATGACATACTGACTGTTTTTTCCCAGGTAGTCCATCATGATCCCTGTCGTGGTGGAGCTGGACACTGGAATGGCTTATATCGCTTCAAACACCTTGCCACTGGGAATTATTTAGCAGCAGAGGTGAAAAAACTGCATAAATTATAGCAATATTATGTGCATATATACATTAAGACAGTGGTATCAGTTCCCATGAAACAATGGATATGAATACATTTTCACTGGCTCAAAAATGCCAGAAACTAACTTTTTAGATTTCTCCAGGACACATTTCACATCACAGATAAAACAAACACCAATCTGGTGGGGGTGAAATTGCATTTTTGTAATATTGTCCAGCTGTACTGTTCCAGGTAGTGAAGAGTTTTATATTCTGGCTTTAAAAGGAAATTGATTACAACTTGTGACAAATTTGCAAGGTATCTTGAAGATAAAATTGCTTGCATTTGGACTTTCCAGTTCCATTAACAAGAGATTGTCTGTTCACCACCAGGCCCAATTAGATGAGTTACAAGGTCCTGGAACAATTTCAGTAACCATTAATATGCTTGTCCCTTGCCTGTCTTGGCTTTTGACATCTAACAAGGAAAGGGAAGGCTGACTGCGTTCATCAGATGATAAATTTCTCCTTGAGAGAAGATGGTACCAAGACATAGCAATCAGACTGGTCATAAAGAAATCTAAATAATACGGATTCAGAAATGGAGAACAGCTGCTGGCAATTGCCACTAGTTTGATTCTTAAGCAGTGCAACAGACTCCCTTGGACAAAATTGATTTTCTAGATAAATTTCAATTTAGTTTGGGGAGAGAAATTACTTTTTTCCCCCAGGTTGTTTTATTGCATTATAAGATGTGACTAATACTGTACATTATAGAATACAGACAGAGAGAAATTACTTTAATCCTCCTGTAAGACATTGTTAAGAGAGAGACAGAGGGAGTTCATATAGATCCTTCTTGAAGTTTGAATGGGTATCTTCATGTTATTCTGTCTATATGTGTTAGGGGAGTTCTACTGACTTTAAAATCATATTCTCTTATATGTGCTACAAAACTATCAACATATGCTAGGATACACCCACCCACACAGTGCATCTTGTTTTTCGTATCCCAGATTTGTTTGGTTTTTTTCAGAAAGAGCACTGGGGAAACATTCAGCTTTGCATACAAGCTGCAAGTTTGATGTGAAGCACAAGGTTTACTTCAATTTACGTTTTTGTGTTGTGAAAACCGTAAGCAATCAAATTTGAAGCAGGGAGGTTTAACTGAAGCTATTTTAGTTTTGAGCACAGTAAAATTTCTCCAGCAACTACTTGCACTAGTTGCCAGATGTTCTTAGCATATTATACAGGTACTGAATGGATGTTACAGAAAAAAAATTGATATTCCCTATCACTTGAACCATCAGTTCACTCTGATCTTCAGTTCTAGTTTCAGAGAAAAAATAAGTTTGATAAGCTGCTTTTTAGAACTTCAAAAGACAAAGATCAGTTGATTTTCGTTCTTTTTTCTATGCTGATATTCTTTCCTTAACTTCTCAGGAAAACCCCAGCTACAAGGGAGAGGTAGGAGAGACCAAGCCCTCGGTAAGCTGCCCGTTATGTTAGAAATGCTTTTGGTGGTTAGATTTAGGGATTGTTGATTTGAAAAAGCAGGAGAAAGAGTCCAAGATTTAACCTCCCTAATAAGGAGGATTTTGGGGTGTTGCTGATAGAGGATGTGTGCATGTGGCTTTCTAATTCTCTGAAATAAATCTATTTCAGATTAATCGCTATACCTGGTACAAAGCCCCAATACTTACCAAATTGGGCAATTTAAAACACGAAGTCATTTTTTTTACTAGAAATTCTTGTCTTTTCACAAGACAGATATTTTTAATCTAGAAGATGGGTTGATCAAATATATAAATCTGTTGAGGGTTTAATAACTTTGATTAAGAAGTCTTCAAAATTTGTAATGGATTACAAAATAAGTGATTTAGAAGTAAGATTGATGATTACTACTACTGCTACTACTGATAATAATAATTGCATTTCTTAATTACTGTGGCCCGACTAAAGACTATCCTGATGTTTCTAAGTGTTTTGAATATTTTGTTTAGATGTGGAGCAGATAATTGTGGTTGAAGATTTTAAGCAAGTTTTAGATCCTTTTTTAGATTAGAATATTGTCATAGCTAAATCTAATTCCCATCCATAATCCAACATAGACATCAGTAGAACATTATTATTTGACCCCTGTGATATTATGGCAGTGGTTTGGTTAATTTTTTTAATAAAAATCCTACTGAATTTGCAGCATTAAATGCCTCAAAGTATATCTGGAGTATGCTGAAATAAAAGTATAATTTAGACTCTTTTGCCCATGATAAACATACACTTCAGATAATACCAGTCTAAAAATTGCAGTTTTTATTAAAACTCTGCACTAATAGGGTTATTCATACTTGTGAATTGCCAGTCAAGTTTATTACAAGAGGATTGGATTGTCTAGAACTTGCATTGGTAATATATTAGATTAAAACATTGTTTGAATACACAGTTTGGTCCCAACGCATTAGCAGCATTGAAATGTGTTTTGGACAATTCCAAATCTAACAGTATTTTTGTAAACAATTAAAGACTATTGTTAAGGTGGATATTACTTATTTCTAAGAACCTTGGAATAAAGAGTTCGAATACCCCATGTTAACAATTCCTTCATTAGGGGTATTAAAAGTTTCTTATGCTCTTAAAATGAGATGACTTAATTATCTTACTAAATTTCTTCCATGTTGGATACCTTAAAGAATGATCTAAAAATGTTGGCTGTCAACTTTTTCTTGCTGAAAGCACAAAATGATGGAGGAGACACTTATGTGTATGATATGTTCTTGCTGCATTATCATCTTTTGGTTTAATGTCCATAAGTTTGTTAGTGCGTTTTTCAGAAGGATGTGAATATGATTTAGATTTATATACCAAAATTTTGGAATTTATCTCTGTATAAAGTACTATGTGTTTATTGAGCATGGGGAGTATATGAAAAGTTACTTTTTTCAGACGGAAAGGCTGTGCCATACCAGATGACTAAGGAGAAGTATCTGTTCTTTACTTATAAAGTGGCTCTTTGTTGATATAAAGGAGAAATTTATCAGTATTACTCCTTGTGGCCAAGTTTAATGGTGTATTTAAAAACCAAGCTATTTTTTATATGTATTATATTTTTTTCCCTTTTTTGTTTATCTTTTCTTTTTCTATATATTAAAGCAGCCAGATATTTAAAAATACATAATGTGATATATCTAAAAGGAGGTTTTTACTGAATATTCCGTCTCTAATAGTAAATTGATGAGATGTTAGATTACTGTTTTTTACCCCAGTCCCAGTTCATCTACTATATACTGGATTGGTGCTTGTTACGAAAGAAACTGGACGTCCTAATTATTTAAGCAATGGCAGGACTGATACGAGTATTTCTGGACATGGCTGGAGAATTTGGAAGCCCTCTAAAGATTCCATGAAGCAGTGTTGGCCATTCTGGGGGGCATGAGCTTTTGTGGCCCTGCTAACAGAACTGAAAACCTCCTTATATTGTGGCAGGCAGGAACCAATCGTTCTAATCGGAGATTCACAGGGGAAAAGATCAAGTACCGGCTTGTAGCTGTGCCCCATGGTAACGACATAGCATCTCTTTTCGAACTGGATCCCACTACACTGCAGAAGACTGATTCCTTTGTCCCCCGGTGAGAATATCCGTATTTTTCTGAATGAGAACAGAGACAACAGGCACAATCTAGAGAAGGAAATAAGTGTTTGGCATAGAAACCACATCAGCAATGTAGAACAGGAGGAGAATGTTCATATCTACAGTGCAGGGGTGTGTAGACTTTTTATATCCACTGTAAGTGAATGCTTACAATATCTTGAATGATGATCTCCCTCCCTCTTAACGTTCTATGGTAGTTCCAGAAAAATACTATTTGAAGAAGAATACTGGAAAGTTTTGTAGATCATTTCAATTCCTTCTTGGCCGAAGATTGTCTTGTTGAACTGCTTTCTAGTAATGGACTAGGGTAGATTCAGTTTTAGCTTTTCCGATTATTTACCTAACTTCTTTCGCCATCTCCTTCCTACCTTCCATGCATATAGGATCCTTAGCAGCCTCCGTGTTCTGATACATTAGGCAGAAGTGGAATCAAGAAAATAGGACAAGAAGCACTTTGGCTTATTATAAGCAGTAAATATATATGCATTTCAAAGTTCACTGCTTCCCCTCTTTTTATCTATATGGAATTAGACATGAGTGTTCTAAAGGTTATTCCTGACATTAACTGAGTTATGAAATGGATATAATCCAAAGTTTACAAATATAACATCCTGTTGCAGGTATTGAAGTTTAAGACTTTATTTGCTTCAATATCATCCTTGCAGTGGAACCTCTAAGTGATTACTATATTCTTCCTTCCTGTTCCTAAAATCAAATTACAATGACTTGGCAATAAGTCTATCTGATGAAACACAAGGTCAAGATTATATGCTTACCATTTATAAAGTGGTTATGAGCCCTTATGGAAAGTCTCCTTGGGAATAATATTCTCTATTCATTTTCAGAAATTCCTATGTTCGATTGCGTCACCTCTGCACCAATACTTGGATCCAGAGTACGAACGTACCCATTGATACTGATGAGGAGCGGCCCATTCGTCTTATGGTATCTTTCTTCCTTGATCAGAAGCTATACTGCTAATATAGGAAACTATTTGCTAATGGAAAGATGCCTGTTGGAGGTTTCTGTACTTTTTTGCGCTAATCACTGTGTTTGGAATTTTAAGCAACTCGCTCTCTCTGATGCCACATTCCCAACACCCCAAATCCATTCATCCTACTCTCCCAGCATGCACATGATCCACTCACCACAGTCACTTTCCTTTCTTTCAGGCTCATTCCTGAATTCTTGCATTCTCTTCTCCCCTTGTTTCTCTCAAATACACACCATCTGAAACATATACACGTTCATTGTCCTCATCCTGCTTCTTTGTTGCCTTGCAGACTGCCTAAAACTTCCCATTTCTCCCTGCTGCCCTCACTGGGACAGCTACAGAATCTCTCCTTTCTCTTCCTTCGGGACTGGTCACCTGTCCCATCCTCCTCATTGGCCATTTTCATATTAGAACCACAGCTGTTTCTTGGATTTATAGTTATTTTTTAAAAATATATTTCTGTTCTGGTCCTTTTCTGTCTAAAGAAAATGATATTCAAGGTGGCTCATGATAATAAAGCATGAGAACACAATAACACCATAGCTAGCACCAATAATAATAAAGCAACTTTAGTATTACCTGGATGAGTTATAGAGAGTATAATTTGCAAAGGTAGACATTTGAGCAAAGCGTGGAACTCGATTATATGATTCTGCTTTTCAGCTTGGCACCTGCCCAACTAAAGAAGACAAAGAGGCTTTTGCCATTGTTTCTGTTCCAGTGTCAGAAATCCGAGATCTGGACTTTGCCAATGATGCCAGCTACATGCTAGCTAATGTGGTAGAGAAGATGAATGAAGGATTCCTTAGTCAAAATGACCGCAGGTAAAAGGAGCAAGTATTTTGTAACACTGGACATATACAGATATAATCAGTTTGTGTGGGATTAAGTCAATTAGCCTGAAGGACTAATACCTGACTCCCTTTTGCAAGATACCAATTTTCTTTCTGCAAGAAGATATTCTTCATGTCTATTTTTTTTTCTTCCTAGTGTTTTTCCCGCAGGTGCAGAGTCCACTTTTTTCTGGATCAACCGAACGTTGATCCAATGGTTGTGACAGGAATTAACCGACTGGCTTGTCACCTGAGCCTTACATCCTGGGCTGAGAGAGAGTGACTGGCCCAAAGTTACCCAGCCGACTTTCATGCCTAAGGCAGGATTAGAACTCACAGTCTCCTGGTTTCTAGCCTGGAGACTTAACCACTAGACCAAACTGGGCCTCATGTCTTCATGTCTATGATGCAGCCTAAATATTGTTTTGATTTTTGCAATGACATTTTATGCTTTAGATTCTGAAAAGTTTAGTTCAAATTGTAAATTACTTTGAATTTTAAAGAACTAGGCAATTTTTTTTTTAAAAAGCATGACTAATATTTGTGTTGTCTTTGTTTCCTATGAAACTACTGTTTATTGTCTAAATAACTCTTCATGATCTTGATTTAAGGGGTGTGTTTCACTGATGAAGCTAATTATGATTTCTCTGGCAGATTTGTGATCCAGCTGCTGGAGGACTTGGTTTTTTTTGTCAGCGATGTACCCAACAACGGTCAAAATGTTTTGGATATTGTTATTACCAAGCCCAACCGGGAGAGGCAGAAACTTATGAGGGAGCAGAACATTCTGAAGCAGGTGATTTATCCTCCAGAACAAAGGAGACATGCTCCTTGCAGTATTAAGTGAAGAGCTTTCAATATTCCAGAATACTTCTGCAACCAGATGTTCTTTTCTAAGGCTGCTGTCTGAAATACATTTACCAGGGAGTAAGTTTCATTAAGTATTGTAGGGCTTTCTTCTCAGTAAACGTATATAGGAATGCACTGGATCATAATGGGAGCATGTGGGGAATGGACAATTCCCCCAGCTTACTCCAGTAGGAGGGTATATGCAAATTAGCTTAGAATCTGTATCAGTTGGAGAAATAGCTACTCTGCAACTTTTGACCTACCTACTCTGAAATGACAGGGCTTGTGAACAGGGCTGCCTCTTCAAATTTGTTCAACTTTTGAAAACTTTTTCTCCTATCTGAACTCAGTTTGAATAGACATATTGGGAAGAGCGTCTGCAATTCTGAATTCTTCAAAGTGAGATCTTCATTTGAAACTGAGCTGTAGTCTCTTGCCATTGGCCATGGTGGCTGGGATTGTTGGGACTTCAATACACCTGGAAGGCACCAGGGTGTTCACCCTTATTTTAGGAGGAGGGGTAATTTTCAAAACTAAAGATTGAAAAGAGACAACTTGGATAGTGGAGAAGCATTCCTTTGAGGAGATGGACTGGAAATCCTCAAATCCCCAGAGAACAGAATAGAAACAATTCTGAGCAGGTTTTTGCTAATCCTATGGAAGAACCAGATGGGGAGCTGGAACTCAGACTTGTGGATGTCTTTATGCCTTTCAGCAATGGCTGATCTCCCATGTCTCAAGCTGCAGATGGAACAAAGACCCAGCAATTACTTGATCTCTTGGGTAGGGTGACACAGAAGTAAGTCTCCTGCTGGAGACACATTTCATAAATATTTGGAAGGACAGTTGTAGAAACAAGCATCTTGCCTCAAAGTTGTATCCTCTTTTTTTTTTTGACAAAAACATTTTTTAAACATTTTCTATCTGGTGCTGTAGCTATTTTAGAATTGGGGATAAACCTGTTGTATTTCACTGTTACTTGAGATAGAAGCTTTGTGAAACATGTTGATCTGGCCTCTTGACTTTTTATCTCCATCCAGATCAGATTAAGGAACTCAGTGATTTTATAGTCAGTAAACCCCAGGTAAATTTATTCATAAATAGGTAAGAAGGTATAAAATATTCCAGAATCAAGACCTGATGGTTTGGAATACCCTACCTTCCCAGCAGAAATACACTTTCCAGTTGGCCTGATAACATCCCTTCTGTGCTGAATAGATCTTTGGAATTCTGAAGGCTCCATTTAAGGAAAAGGGTGAGGAAGGCCCACTGGTGCGCCTGGAGGAGCTGTCTGACCAGAAGAATGCTCCCTACCAATACATGTTCCGGCTCTGCTATAGGGTACTGAGACACTCCCAGGAGGACTACCGCAAGAACCAGGTAAGTATTTACCAAAAATGATATTGATACTGCTGGCTTAGACCTAAATCCTGTGGGAGATAGAGAATTAGTCCTTCTGGTGGGAGGAGCTGGGCGGTGACAAATTTAATAAAATAAATAAATAAATATTTTTTTCCTGGACTATTTAATCTTAATAAGAATAAATGATCCATACAGAACAGTGTTTCTTAACCTTATCAACTTTAAGATGCTGGCTGGGGAATTCTGGGAGTTGAAGTCCACACATCTTAAAGTTGCTGAGGTTGAGAAACACTGATATAGAAGCAAAGCAATTAAGATTCAGTTGTTCTAGGAGTTTTCTTTTCCTTAACTAATATGTAAGAGAATTGTTATATATGAAGCCATTGTTGCATGCATCTATCTATCTATCTATCTATCTATCTATCTATCTATCTATCTATCTATCTATCTATCTATCTATCTCCTTCCTTCCTTCCTTCCTTCCTTCCTTCCTTCCTTCCTTCCTTCCTCACATTTTTGGCTCTTTGAATTCAGTAGTTGCTAAGTTAGCTCACAGTTTTAACATGGAATTGCTCCATTCAGGTATGATTTTCTCTCCTCCAGGAACACATTGCTAAGCAGTTTGGCATGATGCAGTCCCAAATTGGCTATGACATTTTGGCTGAGGACACTATCACTGCCCTCTTGCATAACAACCGTAAACTTCTTGAAAAGCACATAACCAAAACTGAGGTGGAGACCTTTGTGAGTTTGGTGCGAAAGAATCGAGAACCCAGGTGGGTGTCCCTTACTGGCAATGGGGCAACCTGGGTTGCATATGTTTAAACTAGCTCTTTCCTCTGCAGCAGTTAACAGGCAACTACATGTATCTTTATGTCAAAAGACATTAGTTGTTTATTTTAATTAAATTAAGATTATGTTAAAGATTAAGAGTTTAGGCTGGTTGTTGATTTGTTTGTTGTTTGGATAATTGGCAATCCAAAATAGGGTTCAGTTAAATAGTTGTAAGGGAAGTGGTCTGTCCTGAAGGCTTTAACAAAGTTATTAACAGCCCAGGGTCAACATCAGTAGAGGCACTTATAGTGGATTTGATAGGTAAAGTCTTAGTCCCAATCCAATCCAAAATCTGAGATAAGTAAAGTTCCTTATTGGTAGCTGAGGTTCAGTGGCCAGAGCAGAAAATGTTGTCAGGTCCAAGTAAAGGATCAGTCTCCAAGAAAGTAAATACAGGTAGTCCTCATTGAATGACCACTTGTTCAGCGACTGTTCAAAGTTATGATGGCACTGAACAAGGGTGATTTATGACTCCTCCTTGTAGTTGTGGCTGTCATAGTATCCCCATGGTCACATGATCATGATGCACACGTTTGGCATCCTGCTCGCAATTACCCTTTTTTCCCAAGAATTTTATTAAATTTAAAACAAAGACAAAAACTATAAAAAAGCAAAAAACTACAAAAAGAAAAAAAGAAAGAAAAAAACTAAAAAAATGTGAAACACAAGAAAAATGAATTTTGAAGATTACATAAAGAGCTGACTTCCGACTCTCAACAACAAGAATATACAACAAATTCCATAATCAATCCCTTACTCTATATCAAACCAAGATCACATTATTTCTATAAATTATTCCATTAGTACATTATAAAAATCACTAAACACAATTGCTCCTTCCCCTTACATTAAAAGAATATATATATACACATACACCTCTCCAAATCAACTCCCCCCCAAAACATTTATTTAATTATTTCCTTCCTACCACTATTCTATATATTTCTGTCCACTATAATAGAAACCAAATTATAAAAACATTTAAATTGTTTACTTTTATAATTAATAATACTATAACAATCATAACCCTATTAAACCTAAAACCAAGCAATTATTATACATCTTAAAAATCAAACAAACCTTAAAAGCAATCCAATAAATCTTAGTCCAAATCATTAAAGAAAGATAAAGTCATAGAAGCCTTCATATCAATCCAAATAAACATTCTTAATTCTCTTCCCCACCTCAAAATAAACCAAAACATTTACATATCTCCATATTACACACAAGGCATTTTTCATACAGAAATCAAACAGCCCAGCTGCCCCACTTGGAAACTCAGACTTCTTAGTAAAAAACCTCCCACAGAACAGAGCCTCTTCTTTCCCATAACATTCCATAAAAAAACCCAACAACACCTGCATTTGTGATTTGCAATTCAGTCTGTTCTTTTAACTCCTTCAACACCAAAATCTGGTCATCTGGCACAACAAGAGTTTCAAGTTCGCTATCAGTAGAAACATCTCCATCTTCACTAAAATCAACTTCTTCCACAGCCTCCTCAGCAGTGTCCTGAATATCTTGCAGAATAGCTTGACAGGTATCATAGAAGATCTGTTTAAACTCACAGCAAAGGTCACAGTGGAACCCTGAGAAAGTCTCCTTGAAATCCTCAGTGTTTCAGGCAGTAGATTATGGTGCCTCCTAGACACTTGACCGACAAACGTAGGAGTTAATGAGTGAATGGAAGATCTCTGAAAGTTGTTGACACAAGAGAAAGTATGCTAACAAGCAGCTCCCAGGGAAAGTGAACAGAAAGCTGAAGATTCGAAACAGCAGATTCAACATTTAGGAAAATGTTAAATCCTTCAAATTCAATACAAAAATAATAACAGGGAGACAATTATTTATTTTCAATCCTCCTCAATGTCCAAATGGGAAAACAGGCCAAAGCTTAAAAAGTTGTTTGAAAATTAATCCCAAAAATAATGACAAGCACCAAGAGAGATTGTTTCTCCTTGCTATAGAAAGTCTCTCTTAGGGTACATAACATAAAAAAAAATACATAAATTGGGTGATTTAGAAATGGGGTGGCTCGACCTAGTGTCCCTTAAGGCTGCAGCGTGGCTTGGAAATGATGATGTCCCAGCCTCCCAGCAATTCTTACCCAATTGGCACGAACGCTGTTTGTGATTCTCAGGCTGCAAGTCACCATTCCAGAGGGCATATGGGATGATTCCAAGCATTTTCTTTGTCTGTGAAATCGCTCATGGGCTTCAGGAAAAAGCCTGTCCAAGCCCAAAAAAGAACTGCTGCTCTCAGTTCTGTCTGCGGAGCTCACAGACACAGCTGTTCAGTCGGCCATGTCCCCACTGGAAGTCCTACTCGCAATTACAATGGTTGCAGCATCCTGTGGTCACGTGATTGCCATTTGGACCTTCACTGCTGGCTTCCAACAAGCAAAGTCAATGGGGAAGCTGGCAGGAGGTCGCAAATGCGATCACGTAATGCAGGATGCTGCGACTGCATGGGATTCACCTAATGATGGCGACTGGGACTGCCGCTGTAAGTCGGCACAGTCATGTGACGTCATGCTTTACGACTGCATTGCTTAGTAATGGAGTTGCTGGTCCCAGTTGCCATTGTTAAGCGAGGACTACCTGTACTACATGGAATCAAAATACATCAGTGCAGTACTGAACTTGATAGAAGTTGTTCCAGCTTCTGATTTCTGATACAGGTTTTAGTGCTGGAAACTTCAGTTTCCACCTAAGGATATTTGGCACTGGTCATCCCTGATGATTGAAGCTGGACTACTCAGGAGTAACAGTCTTCCTGAGTTGTCCCTTCTAAGATGCTTCCTCATGCAACCTGGTTCTTTTTTTTTATCTTTCTGCCCTTTGGTGCAACAGTAGTGATGTTTTTTAGATTGGGCAGTTGAAGTTCCAGATCAGGATTGGAAACAGCAGGGCCAGAGTCAGGAGCAATGAAGCATGATTTTACCTTGCTTTTGGTGCTCAGTTTAGCCCAGTTCTTCAGAGCCCAGGTGGTCGGATACCCCATCCTGTTCATGTTCCATCATATGATGAGGGCATGACAGAGATTCAGTGACTTGTTCCTTTTCATTTTATGTCTTCTGTGCAACGTGGGATTTTTAAAAGGCCCATCAAATTGCTTGAAGGATAATTTGAACCTTTCTTGTACATCCTAGGTTTTTAGACTATCTATCAGACTTGTGTGTATCAAACCATGTAGCCATTCCTGTAACTCAGGAGCTGATCTGCAAGTGTGTACTGGACCACAAGAACACTGATATCTTGATCCAAACTGAGTGAGTATTCAGAGTGCCCCTTTCCTCTGAGCAATGATACTACCATCCTCTTTTGCTAAAACTCTTTTTGCTATCCTGATGTGACAAGACTAAGTCATTTTTAGCCTATAATGGAGTATTTAAAAATGGATGTGTTGGATCGGTAACTCTGTATTAAAATATAGTTATTAAGATGCTCTTGAGAGGAGATGCGGTAGTGTAAGCTTGTATCTCATTTGGTCAAATTGTGGCTGTGGATTGTTAGAAACTGAGCTGAAGTCTGAGATGGCTACCTTTCGAGCCTTGTCCACTGTTAGAGGGAAACTCCACAAAGATCACTTTCCTTCAAATGCAGATATTTTTTCGGCATGAATTCTGATTACATATGGTATTTTTTAATTGTACTGTCTTGGAAGGACTCAATATATTCCAAAGATTAAACTGTTAGATGATTATGTAGCCATTATTCTGTAGTAAAAAATAGGTAGGAAAAATGATTAAAAGAAAGGTAGTGTGGTGGCAGTTAGGAAGAGAATATTCACTGCATTTGACTCAGCTCAGAATTAAATGGCTTTAGATCATTTCTTTCCTAGAAAGTGAATGGAAGCACTTTTGTTTTTCAGATTGAGGCCTGTGAAGGAGATGTCTCAGACTCATGAGTACCTGAGTATTGAATTTTCTGAGGAGGAGGTCTGGTTGACCTGGATTGACAGAAACAATGATCATCATGAGAAAAGCATCCGACAGTTAGCCCAGGAAGCACGAGCAGGGAATGCCCATGATGAGAATGTTCTGAGTTACTACAGGTAACGTTTTGGCTCTTGTGGCCTCCTTGTGTTCCTTGTGTCTGAACACTGGCTAGTTTTCTTCCAGTTTATCAGCTTTTGTCTCTCACTCAGTCTTTGTAAGCTGGACAAATCTTTACTAACCTTTCTCATCCTTATTTCACTTTCTTTTTCACATCTTTACTTTTGCCTTCACAGGTACCAGCTGAAGCTGTTTGCCCGCATGTGCATGGATCGGCAGTACTTGGCCATTAAAGAAATCTCCAAGCAGTTGGGGGTGGAGCTAATATTTCTCTGCATGGCAGATGAAATGTTGCCCTTTGACCTCCGAGCCTCTTTCTGCCATCTCATGTTGCATGTACATGTGGACAGGGATCCACAGGAGAAAGTGATGCCTGTGAAATTTGCACGTCTGTGGACTGAGATTCCTACAGCTATCACCATCAAAGAGTAAGCCATTAGAAATTTCTGTGTGGGAAAAGGGAATGAGTTGTATGAAGAGAGGCCATAGCATTTAAGAGGTCCTGCTAAGTTCATATTCATCCCCTTGTACTGATCTCAATAAGTAGGTGGCTGATAGTCTTGTAGGATAAATGCAGCCACTGATGTACATAATTTTGGTTCCAGTTTTAAATGCATTTGTAGGCAGTAGGACTTACTTCTAAATAAATAAGCATAGGGTTATCCTACTAGTACATTATGAAAGGCAGGAAGTAGTTTGTACTAGAAGCAATATCCCTTTGATTCATTCAGTTCATTTACTTCTGTAGCTACGATTCCAATGTGAATAGCTCAAGAGATGACAAGAAGAATAAGTTTGCCAGCACAATGGAGTTTGTGGAAGATTATCTCAACAATGTAGTCAGCGAGGCAGTTCCCTTTGCTAATGAGGAGAAAAACAAATTGACTTTTGAGGTGAGAAACTTGCCTTTGATATGTTGTGGGAGTTTTCCTCCCATGTCAGACAGGCTAATTGCACAATTTCAATTTCTGGCAAGAGCAAAGATCACATTTGTTTTTTGGGAATTGGCTTTCTCTGTACTCAGAAGAATCCAGGGCTTTTTGAAAAATGACTTCATTGTGACTGCTTTCTGTTGTTCTAGAGCTAGGGCTCTTGACATGTACTACCACAGTCAACTAATTTGGTTTCTTCCCCTATACTGAACTGGTGTCTTTCCAGGTTGTCAGTCTTGCCCACAACCTCATCTACTTTGGCTTCTACAGCTTCAGTGAACTTCTGCGCTTGACACGGACTCTTCTTGGCATCATAGATTGTGTCCAGAACCCTCAATTGATGATGCAGGCCATGTATAATGATGATGTGACTGGTAGGTCCTGCAAGCCCTGACAGACGCTGAGACAAAGAGTAATGCAATCATTTATATTAATAATGTGTGAAGGAAAGAGTGGGCACTTTTTTAAAGTGGGATAGATTTCTTATACATATGGTCAGATTACACTGAGTGGCTTTAGGTATACCTTTTAAGTTTAAAATCAAACTATGAAACAAGCACAATTAAATGAATGTTGATTGAGAAGGAGATGTACAGTACAAAAAATCCACCACAGATATGTGATTACAAGGGGGATTCCTGCTATCCTTATCCCTAATTTGGCTGTAGAAACTCTCAATGATCTGACTGAAAATAGGACCAAGTATTAACTTTGGTGGAATGTGGTTTCTTTCCTAGGGAAAAATGTCCGAAGATCTATCCATGGTGTTGGTCAGATGATGTCTACTATGATGCTGAGCAGGAAGCAGTCTATCTTTGGTTCATCGAACATGAATGCTGTGGTTGTTCCTGAGCCAGCTGATAGGGGAAGAAGCATAGAAAATGAAAACATAGTAGTGATGGAAACAAAGCTGAAAATTCTAGAGATTTTGCAGGTTAGAGCAAGTCAGTAGCTCTGGTGATCACATATTATGAGCTGTGACTGTATGACACAGTAGCTGCTTCTGCTGTGGCCATTTAGTGATAATGACTTGAGAGATAAGAAGGGGAAGGGATAATAAAAGGCTAGAAAAGTCTGGAAATGGGATAGACTGATCATATTTTCATATTCTCTTCTTGTCCCTAGTTCATTCTAAATGTGCGACTGGATTACAGGATCTCCTATTTGCTCTCTGTGTTCAAGAAGGAGTTTGTGGAAGTCTTTCCCATGCAGGACAGTGCGGCAGATGGAACAACACCAGCCTTTGACTCTACAAGTAAGCTCCAGCTTCTCCTGGTACTTCCTCCCTGTTTGAATTGATGTAGGAAATCTTTTCTGACTTCGTTTTTGCCTTAGTGTTCAGTAATGGTCTAAAAGTAGATGGATCTTTGATTTCTGAATGGAAATCTGGATCTACTGTTTGATAATAGTATCAGTAGGGAGTGGGAATGTGCAGGATCATAGTGATTTATTACAAAGAAGGAGAAAGAGAAAGGGCCATGCTCATCTCAAAGGAAGATGACTTTGAATTTAAGATACCCTCCCCCTCCCCCAAATTAAGGACTCTGCAGAGAAAATTCATCTGCTCCCTTTTCTATAGCCTCAGCATATCTGAGACATTCTAAGGTTAAATTGTTTGGGAGAAAAGCTAATCTTATGTTCAGTTAAATATAGCAGTGATTGAGAAACAACTGATGAACTAGTTCAGATGTTCCATTGTCTTTTCTTTCTTGTCCCCCATCACCTCCCAGTTGTTACATTTGTCCTTTCTTATGCAATTCCTTTCCTTCCAGCTGCAACAATGAATCTGGATCGGATTGGGGAGCAAGCCGAAGCAATGTTTGGGATTGGGTGAGTTTTATTATGCCTGTCAGTTTTCCATTATAGCTGTTAGTTGCTTTTCCCATATAGTATATGTATATATGGAATCAAAAATGTACAGTACATGTTGGAGATTATGAATGCCAGGATCTCTTATTTCAAAAAGATGCAAGTTATCAGGGCTCTGTAGCTAAGGCAATTTAGCCCCTAGTATGGAGAGTCCAAAGCCAGAGGTTGGTTCTGATTTCTTTCTTTCTTTCTTTGGGCTACAGAAAAACAAGCAGTATGTTAGAAGTGGATGATGAAGGAGGGCGTATGTTTCTCCGTGTGCTAATCCATTTGACAATGCATGATTACCCACCCCTTGTCTCAGGCTCTCTTCAGCTTCTCTTTAAACATTTCAGTCAGCGTCAGGAAGTCCTACACACCTTTAAGCAGGTAACTTTCCGTGGTGGGTATATTTTGCAGTTCTGTGAGTCCTCTTCTTTCATCTTACAGTTCATTCTCAATGGAATAAATTTGGGCAATTTACATGTTGTGTTTATTTTTGCTTCACTGTTGAGTGTGCTGCCTCTCTTCGGGCATACCTATGAGCTAAGGACCTAGAAAACACTACTTTTTATCAATTTTGAGAAGTTTGTTATACTAGGGGCCATCAATATACCAAGGGGTTGCCAATAGTCTTCTGATATGTATGTTAAAAATATCAAAGCTGCTGGATCCAGCATATTTCAAGTGGTAAATGAAGGAATTATTATGTGTTGGCACTAACCATGTAAAACCAGTGGTCATTTTTCTAGAGGTGTTGTGCTGGTGTAGGAAACAGCAGAGAAAATATGATGATGTTATTATTGCTGAACAACTGTCATTAGGAGCAGGGTTCTGTGAGCTGGTCTTACCCCTAATACCATCACTATTTCCAGTAGTTTCAACCCCCATATTCATACAGTAGTTTTGACATAAAAGAAAGTTGGGTGAATCTTCAGATGGATGTTACACTTTCATACTTTATGCCCAATTCACAAAGGTGAGGATGATGATGTTGAGGCTGCAACTGGAGCTGCTGCATGCCAGGAAGCAATGCGGCTTCCTTGTTTAAACATTATTTCTGAAGGGGCTACAGTGTTGATTACAAGCATCTCTAGGTTATCACCATAAAAAGAAATATGTCCCCAGATTTAAATCCCATCAGACATTATGAGAAAGATGAATGAATCATATGCCATAGACCTTCACTTTGTATCTTTTTGTGTAGCCAGTAGCATAAGCAGAATGAATTGATGTTCTTTATGGTAACTTCAACCAGGTCCAGCTACTGATCTCTGCTCAGGATGTTGAGAACTATAAAGTGATCAAGTCAGAATTGGACAAACTTCGTATGATGGTGGAAAAGTCAGAGCTCTGGGTGGAAAAGAAGGGTAGCTCCAAGGGAGAAAACGGACAAGAAGGGGAGAAGAAGGAGAAGAAAGAGGTAAATTCACACCAGTTACAGGGCTGGGAGACACAAAGGTTCATCTGGATTGATAATATGTGAAGTGTTGATCTTCAGTTTACGTAGCAGCAAATCTGGATTCACTACCAAATGGATATTTGGCAGGGAGCCAGTTGTGAATCTCTGATGACTGTCTGAACAACTGTGGAATAAAATCCTAAGCTTATAAAGAATAGTGGGAAAAATACCAATGGGGGAAAATAATAATAATAATAATAATAATAATAATGATGATGATGATGATGATGATAATACAGCTTTGATCAAGTATGCAGAGTGAGGTAAGTAGAAGATACTGAATTCCATAAACCCAATATATTAACTTGTAGCATAGCATGTCTCTTTTCAAAGTTGGCCTAGTTTTTGACAATTGAATGGTAACAGCACAGCTCATGGAAAGTGAACCAAGGTGGATTTCCCCTCCTTCAACTGATAGCTAGCCACCTAAATACTCCTTTTCTTCCTCTCATCCTCCCAGCGTACTACAGATGAGGAACCTGGAACTCCTGGAGAAAAAAGCAGTGAGAACTATCAGCTCATAAAAGGGGTAAGCAGTTATATCTGATACTCTCATTAGAAAAACTATGGGAAAATATTGCAGACTCAAGCACATGGGGGATGAAGAGGATTTGTAACAAAGCCAAGTGCAACATGCTACAGGACAGGAGAGCTTTGTAACCCATTGTTATAGTTTAGTCCCAGGACACATGTGTTGCCTGCGCCTTTGATTGGGAGGCTAAAATCTTTATTTTTGAATGTAGTTATAAGATATATAAACCACTCATTATTCAAAAGAGATCCCAGAGCATTGTACATGACTCAAAAAGACAAAATAGCAACAAAACCCTAATACTGTTCAACCAGTTAAGTACATAAAGAACTCAGCTTTCTTTGCCTGAGCATGTAAGACATTTTTATTTCATACTGAAAAGAAAATAAAGTCAGGATTAATCCAGTCCAAGTTCAGCAGAGCTGAATGCCATCTGGGAGACAAGATTTTCCTCTATAAATTCCCAGGACTTCTCCTATTCCTAGTGCTTGGAGAAGGACCTCCTTAGCATCCATGATAGGAATTCCTGCTCTAACTTTTTTCATTTACAGTTGTTGGGGTTTGAGCACCGAGAAGCACAATTAGTTTGCATGTAAATTAACAGAACATGAGGTATTCCATGCAACTCAGTACTTGATTCTGTAGCTATTTCCAAACAGACAGCTCAGAGCACTACCAGTCAAAAGACATTATGCAGCTGTTTTGTCTATTCCCCAATTCTTCCTTAATTGATTTTTGGATTGGGTGAAAGAAAGAAGATGGAAGCAATGGTGAGAAAACATAGATCAGTTATAAATGAAAAACAACATCATTTGGAGCGCTGTAAAATTCTGTGAACTGAGGCAGAACAATTGCATGATAAAAATCTCATTTTGAAGCATTTTATATCGCAAGGCTGCTGAAACTACTTTCTCATCTTAGCCCTCCTACATGCAGTTGGAGTACAAAAATGAATCACCCCACAGGATTGTCATATACTGTTCCATCACTAATCTGCAAGATAGGAATAGTAGTAATGAATAATATGGCAGGGATGCTCTCAGCTCCAGGCTATCCTGCAAAGGTATCTAATACTGCTGACCAGCACTTACAGGATTGCCATAAATTGCTCAGAGCTTGACCTGCCAGACCTGGAATGCATGGTACCAGGGGCTCAGAAACTACTGCTCCAAGCCACTTTTGCTTCAGAAGGGCACATTTGTAGGGTTATTTTTCTATTTTACCCCAAATAAAAATTATGTTTGAAAGAAAATAAATCCTTTGCTGCTCTCCTTGGGGATTTTAGAATGGTGTGTGTGTGTATGAATGTATGTTGTGGAAAATGGGGATACATGTTGTGACCAATTCTAGTTATATTAAAATCTTGGATTTGTCCATTGATGACTCTTGTCATTTTTCTCTTCCATCCCAGAAGAATTGAAAAATGCATTTCATTGTGAACCATGAAAAAATTTATCCAGTTAGATGGTTCTTTCTGTACCTTTAAAAAACTCTGTCTCATCCTCCCTGTTTCTATTTCACTCCCTTCTATTCTACCTCCCTCCACAACATTTCATGCTGCTGAGATATTACAGAGCTGGTTTTAAGGCTCCATTCCTGGGTTATTTTTCTTCCAGTTAGTTTGTTTTGTTTGCAAGTATTTTAGCATTGTTTCAAAGCTGCTGGTACTTCTCATGGGCTTAATGGTATGCCTTTGACTGCATAAGCACAATCAGAAGAATAATTAAAAAAAGGATTAGAGGGAAGCATAAGAGTGCTATTCTACCTTTAGTTATCTGAGCGAAGATGCAGCAACATGATAGGTGGTATCTCTGAGCCAGTAACCAACCAGGCAGGATTGTTGTAGGACTAAAGTGGTGGTAGTGGTGAAACTACTGAGGTCTGTGCAGAAAGTTTGGGGTAAACATATAAATAAGGACCTGTGCTTCAGTTTCTTTTGGTACTATAACCATAAGTCACGGTGAAGAAATCAGCATCCCTCAGTTTTAGTATGGCTATTACTTGAGATAATGCTCAAGATCCTGCAAGGTAGACTTCAGCAGTTCATGGAGCGAGAATCGCCAGATGTACAAGCTGGGTTTAGAAAAGGCAGAGGAACTAGAGACCAAATTGCCAATATCCGCTGGATAATGGAAAAAGCCAAGGAGTTTCAGAAAAACATCTATTTCTGTTTTATTGACTATTCTAAAGCCTTTGACTGTGTGGACCATAACAAATTGTGGCAAGTTCTTAGCGGTATGGGGATACCAAGTCATCTTGTCTGCCTCCTGAAGAATCTGTATAACGACCAAGTAGCAACAGTAAGAACAGACCACGGAACAACGGACTGGTTTAAGATTGGGAAAGGAGTATGGCAGGGCTGTATACTCTCACCCTACCTATTCAACTTGTATGCAGAACACATCATGCGACAAGCTGGCCTTGAGGAATCCAAGGCTGGAGTTAAAATCTCTGGAAGAAACATTAACAATCTCAGATATGCAGATGATACCACTTTGATGGCTGAAAGTGAAGAGGAACTGAGGAGCTTATGATGAAGGTGAAAGAAGAAAGTGCAAAAGCTGGTTTGCAGCTAAACCTCAAAAAAACCAAGATTATGGCAACCAGCTTGATTGATAACTGGCAAATAGAGGGAGAAAATGTAGAAGCAGTGAAAGACTTTGTATTCCTAGGTGCAAAGATTACTGCAGATGCTGACTGCAGTCAGGAAATCAGAAGATGCTTAATCCTTGGGAGAAGAGCAATGACCAATCTCGATAAAATAGTTAAGAGCAGAGACATCACACTGACAACAAAGGTCCGCATAGTTAAAGCAATGGTGTTCCCTGTAGTAACATATGGCTGCGAGAGCTGGACCATAAGGAAGGCTGAGCGAAGGAAGATAGATGCTTTTGAACTGTGGTGTTGGAGGAAAATTCTGAGAGTGCCTTGGACTGCAAGAAGATCAAACCAGTCCATCCTCCAGGAAATAAAGCCAGACTGCTCACTTGAGGGAATGATATTAAAGGCAAAACTGAAATACTTTGGCCACATAATGAGAAGACAAGACACCCTGGAGAAGATGCTGATGCTAGGGAGAGTGGAAGGCAAAAGGAAGAGGGGCCGACCAAGGGCAAGGTGGATGGATGATATTCTAGAGGTGACGGACTCATCCCTGGGGGAGCTGGGGGTGTTGACGACCGACAGGAAGCTCTGGCGTGGGCTGGTCCATGAAGTCACGAAGAGTCGGAAGCGACTAAACGAATAAACAACAACAATTACTTGAGGGCATCTTATACTGCTTCTCTAAAGGTTTTTCTTTGCTTTCCCCAGATTCTGGAGCGACTAAATAAAATGTGTGGTGTTGGTGAGCAGATGCGAAAAAAACAACAGCGTTTGCTGAAAAATATGGATGCCCATAAAGTGATGCTAGATCTGTTGCAGATCCCTTATGAGAAGGTAGGTAAAAGGGGGTTGGAAGATGGATACCTTGGTTGGAATAACAGCAGGTGGTGGCTCTTGGGTTCTCATTAAATAATACATTTATTTTAAGGACATAAATCATGGAATTTTCTAGTCCAATCTTCCTTTCTGCACCTTAAAAACAGGAATCTATATATCTAAATCGTTCCTTATTTCCATTTTCTTGAAAACTTCCAAAGAAGGAAGTTCTGCAGTTTTCCAAGGCAGCTGACTTTCTTTTGTTCTGAACATATGCAGGGTGATACCAAGATGTTGGAGATTTTAAGATTAACCCACCAGTTCCTACAGAAATTTTGTGCTGGCAACCAAGAAAATCAGACTCTTCTGCATAAGCATCTCAACTTGTTCCTTACTCCTGGGGTAAGAAAGGAGGGACAAATAAAAGTAGGCGGAAATGTCCAAAAAGTAATGTGTAGGTGACTTGGAAAAGTTGAATTCTGATAGTTCACCAATTTATGCTCAGATTAACTTGCATAGTGTTTACAATAAATATAATAGTTTCATTGCTTCAATTGGTGTATAAGGCCAAACAGGGCTGGCCATGTTATTCACTTAGCAGATTGAGAAGGGTGGCAGATTTTGCTTCCCATCTGCTTCCTAGGGGGTCCAGTCATAATTCCTACATCCATGTCTTTTTTGGAGCAGCTCTAGCTATTACAGCTGTCACTACAGCCCACTAGCTTGTAGGAAAGCAGTTGGCAGCACTCCTAAGGCTTTGCTTTCCAGACTGTAAAGCTCTCCATTGCTCAGCAAGGGTTTCTGAATAAGGCTGTGTCAGAGAATATTTGCCTTGGTGGCAAACAATGTTTAAAGTTTAAATTAGTTGTTCTCTACAGATGCTGCCCATAAGGACCTCTCCTACAATAGCTTTTTCAGAGAGAGAAAGAATGCCTTTCTCAGAATGGCAAATAGGACAATAACATGCCTTAAAAATACTAAGCTTGCTACTACAACCTCAAGCGGTAGCAAAAACATTTCAAAGGGTGGTAGGGAATAAGGAGGATGCAGGTGGCTTATTGGTCCACTTCAGATGGCACAATATTTTATATTATCCCTAAAGTCAAATTAATATGGACTTTTTTTCAACTAACCTATTGTGAAGAATATAATTCTTTATGAAACATGAATTGTATTTTTTTCCTTAAATGTTTGTATTCCACCTTGGGTGGACCCTCTGACCATGACTGTTGAAAACAGATGGCATAATGTCGTGCTATTTTGAGGAGGGAAATACATAAAACCGCAACACAAGCCCTAAAATAGGCTTATCAAGTTAACAAGCTGTAGGCCTAATGTGGTAGTCCAGAAAGGAAGCACAACCAGATTGACTAATTCTATTTTATTGTAAGGTTACATTAACAGAATCTTGCAAGTCTGAAAGTACATTTCTCCCTCCTCACCTTTACAACCCAAGAAATTAGGGAGGGTCCCTTCTGAGATGTTTATCTCATCGACATTTCTTTTGTGCGCTAAACTGCCTCTTGTCCAAATGTTCCCTGGGCTGTGGCTCTCCGTGTCAGGCCCAGCCCAAGAACAACAAAGAATCAGTCCAGCCAAACTTCAGTTCTTTATTTGCTCACACCATATAGAGAGAATCTTGCCAGACTAAAGCAACTCTACCTAACCTAAGGGGAAATAACCTGGGAAAACTCTAGGGTGGGGCTACTCTGAACCTCTTCATTTTCCCACAACTGCCCCCTGGATTACTGTATGTTTCCTTTTTTCTCCTTCCCCTTCTTGGAATGTACTCCCTCCTTCCTGAGAACCAGCAGAACTACTGAAATCCACCACACTTCCCCCTGTCTCCCAAGGTCATTCCCCTGTACCATTACACAAGCAAAGAAAATCCCACCCACTGAAATGATGTAGTCCCTCCCACACTGCAGTCCTCAGCTTCCCCAAAAATGTTTAAGTTGTCCTTTCCTGGTCTAAGACAAGCTGGGTGCTTTATTCTCCACCTTCTATTTTATCCTCACAACATTTTGAGATTGCACCTGACCATAGTCACCAGAAGGGATTGGAAGTTGGGGTTTGCCTAAGAGTTGAGTTTGATACTAGATAGACAGATGAATTAAAAAGAAGATGATTAAGAGTAATGCTTGTGTGTAACTTCTTTTGAGCCAAAGGCTCTGCTCAGCTTTTGAATAATGTACTGAGAGGCCAAGCTCCAAGAAGTGGGTGAATTTAAGGCAAAAATATTAATTATTTGAATTAAATGTCATTAAAAGTTAATTTTTATCATATTATCACTCCCCATGTATTTAATGATTTTTACTTTCTCTCATGTTAAAAATTACATGAGAGGGACTGTGGGACAAATTATGGAGGTGCTGTGGAAGCTCCCCCAAATGCTTTAGGAAATGTATGTTATCTTGGGCTACAGGTTGCCCATAGAGTTTAGATACATGTGAGTGATAGCAATTGTTTCTCGAACTCCTGTCTTCTTTTTCCTGCCAGCTTCTGGAGGCAGAGACAATGCAGCACATCTTTCTGAACAATTATCAGCTGTGCTCTGAGATCAGCGAGACGGTGCTACAACATTTCATCCATTGTCTGGCTACACATGGGCGCCATGTTCAGTATCTTGAGTTTCTGCACATTATCATCAAGGCTGAGGGCAAGTACATTAAGAAATGCCAGGACATGATCATGACTGAGGTGAGCTTCCAGATCTCTGGGAAAGAGGATAGAAAAGAACAGCAGGTCAAAATACATGGGAATAGACAGGGAAGCCTTTACACAGCAGTAAGGGAGCAGCAATTGCAGGTTAGCAGGGGAAACCAAGTAAGCTTAAATGTAATCTGATAACAGGCCCTGAGAAACCACAGGGTGAGGCTTTGGTTTGGACTATCCCCATTCCTGCATTAGGAACTTCAGGAAATATTTGTTCTTCCTGAACCTCTTGCTCAGCCTTCTGGAACAAAAAATATATTTAAAAAAAGTACTAAAATGAGCCTTGGAAAAATAACATGTACAAGTCAGCCTTGCTGATCTTCTCAAAATAATCAGGTGAAGTCTTCCTCCAAATATCTGCCAAGCTTTAATGAAGGGTTGAACCGTGGTGAACCTGAGGCCATGGTCTTCCAAACTGGAGGTTGATTTCTTAAATGGGTATTAATATATAGAATCTGTAAGGACAGGTTAAGCAATTTAGCAGCTCAACAGTGTTCTATTTATTTAATGCAACTATTTCTCTCGCACATTTGTAATACATATACTTACTCTATACATTTATTCTAGTATATAAGTTGGTTGCCAAACTATATAAGACAAACAGAGCTGTAAAGTAATGCTGAGTGTATGGGAAACGAGGGATAGCTATTACTCAGTGTGACAGATGCTACATCCAGATGTTCAGTTCTGCATATCCATTGCCCATCCTTTCTATTCTTGTATGCTGTTTTGTAGCCATCCTCTTCATACGTTTTTACTAGAAGTCTCATTTGATCTCAGCTTGAATGGCAAATGGTCAGGGATGATGGGGGTTGTGGTGGAAAAGTTGTAGAACCACCAGATTGGGGATGCCTCTGTTAAGCAGTATGGTGATGGTTTTTGAATATGTTGCACTACAAAGATCAGAATAGCTGGGGAAGTCTGGGAGTTGAAGTCCACACATCTTAAAGTTGCCAAGTTGGAAAACACTGCTCTAATTAAATCAAAAAGCTGTAGACTTAGGTTCTCCTTGGTATGGCTTACTCCTCCCACTTCCAGGGCAAATACAAATTACTAGGAATTTTAAAACTGAAAATTGGAAGAGTAACTGTTGCATAACAGTTCTGTCTCACTTTGTCCCAAGACAGCTGGTGCCAGGATATAGAGTCTTATTTATTTATTTGACAGTATTGGTATACTGCCCCAAACAATGTAGTTTAGGAGAAAGTGATATCCTAAAATGATATGGATGTGTTGCACCTGGAGCCAAATGAGCAAGGATCACATTATTAACTGCTGGTAAGGCTATTTCAGTCCCAGGAACTTCATATTGTATTGCCTTGAAAAATAAGGGACAGGAGAAAAAAAGATTCAAGGTAGGAAGATATCTCCTGTTGTTAGTAGATTTGCTCTGTATGTATTATGAGTAAACTCTTTAATTCTACTAAGGCATTACAGAAAAGGTGGCAGGACCTAGCTGACTTTGGCTGAACCTGAGAAAGTTAAGCAGGGTTGTACCTGGCTAGTATTTGAATGGAGGACCATCAGGGACAATCTTCAGGGCTATATGTTAGGTTGAAAAATTGAAAGAATGTTCTAAAAGGACTCAGTGGCGAATTCTTGCCAAGACAACAACATGAATGTATCCATGTAGTCACCAGGGATTGAGCTCAACTCAGTGAGCTGTATATGACCTCTGAGAAGTAGGATGGAGAGAGCCAAAGAATAGATATTTACGTAGCAGTCTTGTTCTTTTACTTAGATGCCTTGTCCCTTTGTGTAGATTACCAATGCTGGGGATGATGTTGTGGTATTCTATAATGATAAGACCTCCCTAGCCAACATGTTGGAGATGATGACAGCATCTCGGGATGGGATAGAGGAGAACAGTCCCCTCATGTACCATATCTCTCTGGTGGATTTGCTGGCTGCCTGCGCTGAAGGCAAAAATGTATACACAGAAATCAAGTGCACATCTCTACTTCCGTTGGAGGATGTGGTGCGAGTAGTCACTCACGAAGACTGCATTACTGAGGTAATGGAAGGATGTAGGTGTCTTTGTGGTGGCTTTGTGGTTATCAGATGATTCTGGGTTTCTATCCTCATGTGATCAGGCCAAGCTCTATATGAAGAAAATACATTTTTGAGATGTATGCCACCTATGCTTGTGCAAAACAGATAGGTTTGCTCAAAGTAAGAAAACAGCTGAGCTGTAAGGAATGGCCAGGCTTGGAAAAGTCCTGTTCAGTGACCACTGGGTGACCTTATGGCCAATCATTATAAGAATGTAAGACTATAAATATATAACAGTAAGATCTCTCTGTTGACTCACATGGTTCTATCTCTTTGAAGAACTTAAGGGTGTCATAGGATGAGGCTCGCAATTAAGTTGTCCAGTATCTTGCTTACCACAGAGGCCACCAGAGGTATATGAATCATGAAGATTATGTTATTATTTCTCAGCCTAATCTTCAGTATGGGCCTCTTTATGAGAATAAAATGGATTAACTTCCTTGATACCCTGTCATCTTTCAGAAAAAAGCAGGATGTCAAATTATTGATGGCTTTATGAAGTGCTACTTGCTCAAATCCCTCTTTTCCTTTTATTTTTACAGATGTAGATAATTTTCCCAAGAGCATAAAGGGTGCTAATAAAGAAGAAAGTGCTATTCTCCCCAAAAAAGAGTGATGAGTGTAGAGGAGCTTTGCTTCTGTTCTTGCAACATGCTCAATCTTTTAATCCATGCCTTTTACTCTGATCTTTCAGGTGAAAATTGCATATGTCAATTTTGTCAATCATTGCTATGTAGACACAGAGGTGGAGATGAAGGAGATCTATACCAGCAACCACATCTGGACACTGTTTGAGAACTTCACCCTTGACATGGCCAGGGTAAGTGTTGAAATTTAAGTGACAAGAAAATCCTTTTGCCTCAAATATGTGAACAGGTAGCTACATAAATTGATGCCTCCACTTTCCCCAGATTGATGCTATCAGAACATACGTGGAGGACATTGGTCTGGGGAAGCTTGAACTAGTTTAATAAATTAGTGAAAAGAACTTCCTGCGTAACACTTTGTTAGTCTCTGAAATTCATTGCTAAAGGTGCTTGGTTACCCAGTAACAAAAACAGATTCAGTCCCCTTCATGATTGGTGATTCTTTGAAGATGATTAATGACAATTATGACTAATTATAATTATGATTCATTATAACTAACCATAACCAAAAGCAGAAGAAAAAAACGGAAGTACCAGTTCCTGCTCTGGGAGTGCATACTAGTTGCAGGGGAACAGTGGTGGCAAGGGATTTGTCTCATCTCTTTCTTGTGAGCATCCCAGAAGTATCTAGTTGAGTAGGTCATTGTCTGATCCAGCAGGGCTGTTCTTATATTCATGTAAAAATGCAAAAGAGCACTCCTGAGTTGCACTGAATTGAACCCAATATGTTTTGGTTACACTTTTCATTACGGTTCCCTGAGATGATGAAGTGAGCTGCAGCTCGTGAAAGCTTGTGCCTTTAAAAAAAAAATAGTCAAAAAAGGTGCAATTGGAGTCCTGATGGTTTCCTGTTGTAGGCTAACATGGCTTTCCCACTACAGTGAAACAAAGCAACACTCTGGTTTTGTGTGCCCATTTACAAAGAGATTAGCTAGTTGTTCTCATGCAGTAAACCTTTGAATATTAAGCTTTGGAGCCTATCCACACAATTGCCATCATCGTGCCCTGCCTGTGAACTCCCTCTGGGTATCTGGCACACTGCTGTTGGATAATGGGATGCTGAGCTCAAGAACTCAGCTTTTCATAACTTCAGTGTGCCACAGGTCAGAATGCCATTCTTTGAACAAGGTGGTGTTTTATTGTAATTGAATTTGGTGTGTCACGGATTGGCTTCCTCAAATTATACTGTGCTATTAGGATTACAGGTAATACACATTTGCTCCTGCTTGGCAGAAGACACAGCCCTGGGAACTCTCTGCCAAGCTTTGCCTTCAGAGAAGACTGAAGCCATGCAATGGAGAAAAGCTTCAGTTGCCTCCTGTACTCATTGCACTGTGGAACTGTCCAGCTATCTGAATGAACTAATCCACTGTTAAGATCTGTTAACAGTAAAATTGTGAACTTAAAAAGCTCATCTCTGCCAACAAATGATTAGGGTGCTTGAAAGGCAGTTCTGTCACACCCACAGCCGCCTCCTGCAGGATGAAGCTAATAATAGGAAAGAGCTGTTGTAAGGATTTTTTAGATAGTAATTAGCATGCCTAATGCTTTTCAATCTGTGTTTGATTTCCACCTTCAGGTATGTAAGAAACGTGAAAAGCGCTTGTCAGATCCTGCCTTGGAGAAATATGTGCTTACAGTGGTGCTGGACACTATCAATGCATTCTTCAGCTCCCCTTTTTCTGAGAATAGCACTTCCCTACAGGTACAATTGAAATCTTACAGTGGCTGAATCCATTTTCCCTTCTTTTTGTAAATAAGAATAATTGTTTGAAATATAAATGTGAAACATAGAATGTGGCCACTCCCAGTAACTCTGAGAAATAACACCTATTGACAATACCAAATTGCTTCATGTTCCTTTTGGTTGTTTGTTTTTAGGTAACTATTGCTAATCAGATCAATACAGAAAGATTTAATCTTTTCCCTTGTGCCATTTTCCTCATCCAAATCACTTCCTGTGATTGTTGTTAGTGACTCTGAGAAGCCAATAGAGGAGAGTATCTTGGATCGGGACAAGTTAATTGCCACCAGTTAACTGTCCCAGAGTGGGGCAAAGTATTAACTACCTGAATATTGGTTCAGATCTGAGTCATGCCCCATATCACAACTGCATTTGTTTAATGCAGGCATTCCAGTCCTGGATCTCATAGTCTTATCTCTTTGCATCCTAGATGGAGCTGATATGGAAATAGAAGCAATATTTCAGAAGTTGTCCTTAAATGTTTCCTCTCTCTTTCAGACACACCAGACTATTGTGGTGCAGCTCCTCCAATCTACCATGAGACTTCTGGAATGTCCTTGGTTGCAGCAGCAGCAGAAGAGCTCAGTGGAAGCCTGTATTCGCACGTTGGCTATGGTTGGTAAGGAGCAATACCTATACATTCCTTTGGGATGGAGGAGGGCAGACTTCAGGCTTGCAGGATCTATCTGAGATCCACCAAACAGATCCTGCCTCTAGAGGCATTCACTTTTGATTAAAGAATTCTGAGCTATTTCTCTTTTAGCACGAGAACCGAATTAAATTCATTCACACCAAATCCTCACCTTCTAGTTTTTTTCATCCCGGCAGTATAAAATGGGGAGTGGGAGTTAATTTATGATTGCCACTGTAAAACACATTAATGCACACTGTAGCCACCTAAAGTTGCTCATGTAGGTGGCATAAAAATTGTAGCCAATAAATAAATAAACGTAAGGAAAGCAAACCAAATACTTTATCAATCCTTTAACAATATAGTTTTGTGGGCAGGCATCTTATGCCCTATTTGGACCTGCCTTTTTTGACCAAACACAGGACTTGAAGAATCTGCATGACTGCTGTTCATGGTATAGATGGTCAGTTGTGGTCTCTAACATAATGCTTAATTGTGTAACTTTCCACAACAAAAGCTTATTTTTATTTATCTCTAGACAGGTGGGAATCACAGCAGATTGGAAGGAATGATCAATCCTTTCCTCTCTAGCCATGATTTCAGTGATCTTCCTTCTACTTTCCCCAACACTGGTAGAAAAACAGCTTTCATTCTAACAATATATTTTCTTAAAAATAACTGCAGACATGTTAGGAAGATTAAACAGAATTAGGGCAAGTGAGGAAAGAATTGCATATTCCTTCACTATATAGCAGATTAAAATTGTAAGAATTCTCTGAGTATGCAATTAACATCATGTACAATGTGACCTTTATTTTTGTGGTGGTAGAGTGGCCAAGGTTGCTGTGAAATGGCTACTTTACTATCCCAGCACCACCCTTGTCATCAGTGCTGTAACTTAGAGTATCTTACTCAATATAAATGTTCTGTCCTTTCAGCTAAGAGCCGGTCCATTGCCTTACCCATGGATCTGGATGCCCATGTCAGCTCCCTGCTAAACAGCAGCTCAGTTAGCAATGCCCAAAGGAATGCTTCCAACTATAAGACAGCATCACGTACTTTCCCTCGGGTTTCAGCTACAACCAATCAGTGGGACTACAAGAACATCATTGAGAAGCTGCAGGTACACGATCGCATTGGTCTTGAGGGACCAGTACATGCTTGTCTCTTAGTCAGGCCTATCTCAAAAACAACAGTTTAAATGACCCTCTGGAGTAACTCAAATTCTGTACTTCAGAGTTCTGGTTTTGGAGGCTTGGATAATTTGTGTATATTCCGCAGGCATTTGGGTTGCAATGTGATGGGGCCCTGATTGGTTGATGGCGTTCCTGTTGTTTGGGTTGCCATGTTATTATTATATTGTTTCATGGTTGTTGGTGTATGTATTGCGGTTTTGCATTCTTTTTGTTAGGCTTTCTTTTTCTTTTTGGTAAGCCTTCCAGAGTCACCTTGCTTGAGTTGGGTAGCCATATCAATGTTTTAAGTAAATAAATAAAATATAACATCCTTTGGCTTACTTTGTATGATCTATTTTGCTTCAGCTAGTTTGGAGAGAGGCAGTCCAAGAGCTTTACACTGTCGTACAGGGTAATCTCAAGATCTCACAACAGTAATTTGAATGGATGGATGGATGGATGAATAAATATATAATAGCTCTACTCTGAAAATGTGATGCCATTACAGGACATTATCAATGCCCTAGAGGACCGCTTGCAACCTCTAGTTGAAGCTGAACTCTCAGTCCTGGTGGATGTCCTGCACTGTCCAGAACTGCTTTTCATGGAAGGGACTGACGCCTATCAGCGTTGTGAAAGTGGTGGCTTTCTCTCTAAGTAAGTAGGTTCTCTAGCTGTAGAGAACTGTAGCCTTTGAAGAACATTCCCAACCTATGTCATTATTGTTCTTATATATATATATATATATGGTCTAGCGCCCACTTGTTGATTTGCTGAACTGTCTGCTTCTACCAGTCCAGTTACAGCAACCATGTTAAATTATATGAAATGACCATTTTGCTTTTATATTGAGCAGATTCCATGCCATAATTTATGGCAACCTGGAATTTTCACCTGAAAAACAGGAGAAGAGCAGAGAAAAGTACAGGGCATACCCTGGGAAGAGGAGTAAACAGATTTTAGGTGCTGTGGCAATTATATTAAACTGCCTACTTAAGCAAAGAGTCCAGACCATTTCTTAACACAGCTAGTTTTTATCAGTGGTGGAGTGAATACTGTATTTCTATATAGCAGGAGTATGGTTTGAATTCATTTTTTCTGCAACTAGGTTAGTCCAACACACCAAAGACCTGATGGCAACTGAAGAGAAGCTTTGCATCAAGGTATTGAGGACACTGCAGCAAATGCTTGTGAAGAGGAACAAATATGGAGACAGGGTGAGTAGTTAAGAATGCTCATTTTTACCTGGGTGTAAATGTCTGTTCACCAAATATATTTTTGCAGTCTCTTATTCTTCATTGGGCTTTCTGGGTAAACAGTTTTGCTTGAGTGTCCTCTTAATGAAAGGTCTTTATGATAAATAAGGCTTGTGTCTATACAAAACTTTTGCAAGATATGCCTTTGATCCATGGCTTTGCTGATATCCTCTTTTCACCATCCAGCTAGCAATGACATATGATCAACCAAGTTTCTTTTTAAAACCAGGGCAACACATTGAGGAAAATGCTTTTGGCTAATTACTTGCAGACCAAAAAATCTGGCTCCAAAGGGGAAATTGTTGACCCTTCTGGGATTGGTAAGTGGTATCCAGTACTAAATGGTGTCTTCTCCCATTTCTTCTTGAGTTCCTTATACGCATGTCTTCAGCTGCTGTTTTTTGCTACTTGACTGTATGCAGCAGATATTGAATAATGTTTCCAAGGTTTTTTTTTTAAATAAACATGTGTTTCTTAGCTAGATTTATATCTGGCTTTCTTCCAGGTGGCATACATAGCACTTCCTCCTACAAATTTTCCCTACTAGAAAAACCCTGTGAGGTAGCCTTGTCTGAGAGATAGTAATTAGCCTAAAGTCATTCAGTGAACTTCCAAAACTGCGAATGGACGTGAATATAGGCATCCTTGGTCCTAGTCTCACCTTGATCACTAATATATTGCATTCTGTTTATTGCTCAGTCAGATTATTGATCCTTCTAGCTCATGTTTACAATGAATGTCAAGAATTAGCTTTGGGATCTTTTGTGTGCAAAGCTTATGCTATGTCACTGAGATACAAAGGACTGCACAAGGATTTCCACTCTTGCAAGCTTACCCTGGGAACCATAGGAACTATTTTTGGTCACACAGAGGACAGGCTGAAAGCTAAAGTGGTCAAGATTGCAAATAATCTTTATGAATACAAATTGTTTTTAGATTATTGTTTTAGGCTGCTATTAATATGCTCCTAATACAGTTTAATTGACAGCCAGTTTGGTGTAGGTTTCTAGACTAGAAACTGGGAGACTGTGCATTCTAGTGCTCCCTTAGGCATAGCTAAGATGGTGATTTTGGGCCAGTCACTCACTCTCAGCCCAGCTCATCGCACAGAGGTGTTATTGTGGTGAAAATAAAAAGTGAGAGCATTATGTACACCACCTTGATTTGTGCAAATAAAGGTGGGATATAATATCTAATAATTGCATTAATGGTTTTGCACTTTTTCTGCTTCATTGGTTATATAAACTGCCTGAGACAAAGTGCTAATGGAACATAATATTTGCATGTCCCAGAGTGCTACATTAACCAGTACATCAGCTTTTCTTCCCTTATTAATATGGTTACATGCTTTAAATGTGTTGAATGGCCTCCTTTCTCCTTAATGTTTGTTTGCATACAGGTCAAGACCATGACTGGTCAGTCATTGCTGCCATTCAGTGCCGACTGGACAGAGAAGGGGCCACCAAGTTGGTGTCTGACCTTATCATGAACACCAAAAATGAGAAGATTTTTCAGGAGAGCATTCGCTTGGCTATTCGACTGCTTGATGGGGGCAATACAGAGATACAGGTATTGCATTTGTTTCCATTATGGTTCTGGTGCACTGTAAATTCAGAATAACTTCTGATGCCATTCCCTAAGTGTGGGATATAGCATCTTATCCATGGTGGGTGCAAAGCTGCCAAATGTGGTTGTTCTTCTTGGGTACAGGTATGTAGTCTTTGGATTGCGTCCATTCATTCAGCAACTGTACAAAGTTACATTGGTTCTGAACAAAGGAGGACTTACGACCGGCTGCAGCTGTTCCAGCATCCCCATGGTCACATGATCACTATTTGGGCACTTGGCAACTGGTTTGCACTTACAATGGTTGCAGTGTCCTGCGGTCACATGATTGCCATTTGCAACCTTCCCTGCCGGCTTCTCACAAGCAAAATCAATGGGGAAACTGGCAGATGTCCACCCGTAGTGCCTGCCCAGCCGCCAGCATTAGCACCCATCTGCATTCTGTAGTGCTCATCCTCCCACCTTTAGCTCTTGCCTGCCAGCCTGCTCGCAAGCTGCCTAAGAAGGAAAGGCTTGTTGTGACCGCAGCTTGCAACTTCCTGCCGGCTTCCCCATTGACTTTGCTGATTGGAAGCCGGCAGAAAGTTGCAAGTTGCGGTCATTTGAGGTCCTTGCTTAACAACCCGCAGTCCTCACTTAACAATGGCAATGGGGACTGCTGGGATTGCCATCGCTAAGTGGCGCAGTCACGTGACGTCGTGCTTTACAACTGCATCACTTAGCGATGGAAATTCCAGTCCCAATTACCATTGTAACCCGAGGACTACCTGTACCGTAGGATAGTTTTACTGCTGGCAATTGTTTTGAATATGTCACAAAAATCATAAGCACAAAAACATGTTAATGGAATAAATCTCATTTTACATAAGCTTAGAAAAGATTCCCAGGCAGGTGGGATGATGACATACAGGGAAGGAATGACTTGGAAAAGCATTTAATCAAACATTTTTTATTGCCTCCTTGAGAAACTTAACTGCATAATTAATTTTCTCAAATAACATTTGCTCCCCCTGCTGGGATTCTTTAGGGCTTGCTAGGACAAATTCAACATTTTTCTATTTCATCCTCCTTTATTTTGGAAGCAGGAAGTATGTCCTGCACATATCTAAATTGGTTCTATTATAAACAAATATGTGTATTTAAAGGTTAATTAAAAAATACTTTTCCTGTTCCACAATGAATCACCATGCTTCTAAAATTTGAAGTCAACTTTTTCTGGGGAAATATGGTTGTGAGAAATAATATTATGTATATCCTAAATTTTACAGAGAGGACTAGACCACCAAATGATAACTTAACATGATTGTAGTACCAGGTGGAATACATATTGTTTGCTATTCAGTGAGGCAATTCTTCATAATGTGAAACGTTACCTGCATATCCATATCCTGAGTATGCCTCAGTGTACTGTGTTTACTTCCTGGTTGATAGCACGCCAGCAATAGGACATTCTCTTGCAAATGTAGTCTCTATGGTAGAGAACTTAGCTAGAATAGAATGGACATGCCTAAGGTAAAACATTTATCTATCTATCAAATTTTATCGCCGTCCATCTCCCCCCAAGGAGGGACTCTGGGTGGTTTACAAAAAGACATGCTTTTTGTATGAATGAAACATGCTTTCATTGTGCCTGTAGCATACTGGCAAAATGTGCCAAAACTGACTGGTACTATCCTTACCATTACCAGGGAATGCTGCACATAGCACAGATGGTAACCCGGTCTACACGTTTTCAAGCTTACTAAAATAATTACCTGAAAGCCTCAGCTGACCACAGCCATGATGGGTGGTGGAGGTAGACCTATGGGCCTACTTGGTGATGATCTGAGAAAATGTGGAGAGCTTACCAAATGCCTTCTTGATGTTTTGAATTTTAGTAGTATGCTTTTTGGGATTGTGAGGTGAACACATTTGGAGGTACCAGTTTGGGGAAGTGCAATCATTGCACCTGTTTTCTCTCTTCTGACTCTCTCTGAAGAAATCATTCTATAACTTGATGACCAGTGATAAGAAGTCAGAAAAGTTCTTTAAAGTTGTTCATGACCGGATGAAGAAGGCACAGCAAGAAGTGAAGTCCACAGTGACTGTGAATATGAGTGATATTGGCAACAAGCCTCGAGAAGACAAAGAGTCCCCTGATCACAGCAGCAAAGGTATGTGAGAAGTGAGGTGTTCGTGTGAGCTGACCCTCTGGCTAAGGAAGTCTTAAGTCCAACTGAACTATCTCTAAACATTGCTTAGCCCCATACAATTCATCCCTGGAGTTCAAAATTGAGGAGCAATAACAATTTCTAAACAAAGATCTGCCCTGCATCTTATTGATAGTCTCTTCTCCATTTTTATGGATAGTTATTTCTTTTAAGAGTTCAGAAAACGTAAGGTCTACTTGGACATTGCTAAGCAGTATCTTTAGCTGATACAGTCATTCCTGAAAACCAAATCACAGCTTGCCTGAAAGACTGCCTTAGTAGTACAGGCTGACAATAATATCTAATTATTGCGTGTGGGAATGGCCCTTGGTGTACTTATTGTCAGCCTGAAACTTGGAGTTCAATTTCCCAGTGCCTATTAGGCTTTGGATATTGAACAAATACATCTTGTAGCTTTACATTACATAGTTTAAAGAGGCTTGTTTTCTGAAACGTCAGAGGAATGTTTTGTCTGTCCTGATACAATTTAAAGAGGCCTGTTTTCTTAAAGGAAGAAGAGGTTCAGTACAGTAAAAAGAGATGCCTGCTGATAGGGCTTCCTCCAAAGAGTTAGGCAGAATATGGCTTGGTTTAGCCTTTTTAGATAAATATAGCAGGCCATGTGCTGGCAAATGATCCGAGCTCTTCTTGCTTGCAGAACGAGTAACAACTTTTATGTTGCCTAATGCACCATCCCGTTATGCAATGGGTGTAGGCTTCCATTCAGCCCATGATGCCAGAGACAGAAATCAGAATAACGAAATGAGTATGTCAGTCTTGATCATGGAGCCAATTCTTCGCTTCCTGCAGCTGCTGTGTGAAAATCACAACCGGGATCTCCAGGTAGGTGTTCTACAGTGAAAAGGGTGCTTTGTGACATGTTAGGTAGGTTCTGCTAAACCCTGGTGATTTGATAACTTCAGCAGGAGTGTCTAATTACCAATTGTTAATAGGAGCAGTAAGTAATGTATCTTCTTCATGGAAGGGGTATCCATGCAATAGGCTAAAACCCTCACAATGCCTAGGAAAGGCATGGATCACATAACTCAAAATCGTATGTCACTGTAGGCTCCCTCCTTCTTTCTAGGTCATCTTCTGTCTCTTCCCACTGCAAACATGTTTATTAACATTTTACTATATATCTTACAGAACTTTCTCCGCTGCCAGAATAATAAGACCAACTACAATTTAGTGTGTGAAACATTGCAGTTTCTGGATATTATGTGTGGTAGCACTACAGGACGCCTGGGTTTATTGGGCCTCTATATTAATGAATACAATGTGGCCCTCATCACTCAGACTCTGGAGACACTTACAGAATATTGCCAAGGACCCTGCCATGAGAACCAGGTATTGTGATCCACTTGTGGATAGGATTATATTGATTCTTAATGAAGCAAATTAATTGTGCTGGAATTAATGTCCAGGAGGATAGTGAACTGGCTTTGCTTTCTTGCTCAAGATGCTGGACAAGGCATTAGTGTTTTCAGTAATTTCTGACCATCTGGAATAGGGATTTTGAGGCAATAATGAGTTGTAAGACATTTGGATAACTCCATATATTAATCCACAGAGCTGCATTGTGACTCATGAATCAAATGGCATTGATATAATCACAGCCCTGATCCTCAGTGACATCAGCCCCCTCTGCAAATATAGAATGGATTTGGTTCTTCAGCTGAAGGTAAATGGTGCAACAAGAAATACATTGATGGGGTGGGGAAGGATGAAGGACCTAGCAAGGAATTCTTCTACATATTCTTTGATCATGGGATTAGAAGGGACTAGCCTTTTATATCAAGCATGGAGATTCATGTTTCACTTTTTATTTACATATTTATGCATATCCTTTGTCAGAATGTAAATTAGAAGCAGACTATGAATGTGAAGAAACTAGAGGTGATAAAATAATTAATGCAAATACATAAGACCATCGTTCTGTCTAATGCAGAACTATTTCCTTAGATTGGTAATGACTTTCAGCCCTGATACCCTGATACTCCTTTTTAACAGGAGATACTATGCATTTAATCTAGGACAACATACAGTACAGTACATACTCTGTCACTGATCTATGGCGTTTATGTAAAGCTTATTGCAGGAATTTTGTCTAGACTGGACCTCCCTGTGCTGATTCAGAATTTGTACTACAAATTACCTTAATGAAAGAAGGATGATTTTATTACCGAATAAGTTACAAATGGATTATTTCAGTATCCCATTTACTTTCAGTACATGTCTGCTGTCTTTCTTTCAGGACAATGCCTCCAAACTTTTGCTAGCCCTGATGGAGAGCAGGCATGACAGTGAGAACGCTGAGCGGATTCTCATCAGCCTCCGTCCCCAGGAATTGGTAAGGAAGATAAGGAGATTAGGAATGTTGATCCTTGCTATTTTTGCAACTTTGCTAGACACAAAAGGAAGGGACCTGGAATTCCTTGGAGACTCTTGAGAAAGTCAAAATTAACAGGAATATACATTCCTGAGCAGCTTCTCATATTTCTTTATAGACAACGTTGCTAACAAAATTTTGTCATGTTCGAGCTGCACAGTTGCTATTAACTGTTTGGTTCAAGAAAGCATCTAAAAACTGGAGTGGGGGCACTTTTCCATTCTTGGATATGTTACACCAGACTGAAATAAACCTTCATAGTTATTGTCTAGTGCTTCAATATCAACCTTCATTGTGATAGATGGATACACTCTCATTGGGAACTTTCCAGACCATTGTCAGCTTTTTTTTCCCATTGGCAAATTCAACTGAAAGTCTAAGAGATTTATCAACCAACATGATCTTATGATGCTGTTTCAGCTAATTCAGGAGTAAGGGTGTTAAAAACAGTTGGGATATTAGAAAAATCCATCATAGATTTCTTTTCAAATAAAATATATAATCTGTCCAAGCAAAATCTGTTGAAGCATAGGTGAGAATATAATTTATTCAGTCTGCTAATATTTGTTTTCAAATATTTCTCATTTCAAAAATTGCATACCATTATGCATATTTTGAAGGAGTTACATGAAATGAAATATTTGGGAAAAACTCATATCATAGGTATCTATGAGAAAAAGTCACAAATGAAAAATAGGGATTTTATTGCTTTTTTTTTTTTTTTTTACAAATCATAGAATATTATGGAACTCTGAGAGAACAGATTAATGATTAAACAACACATGTGAAGCTGGCATGGACCAGATATAGACTGATTTATACATCCCTAGTCAGAAGTTAAAATATACTAATTGTGCTGCCTTAAGATTTTCCAAGTATGTTGGAGAAATGTTCAATAAGGATCAGAATGGTATAAATGATTAGTTTGGAAAATATGAATTTGTCAGCTCTAGAGAGGAAAGCTTCAGCAAAGGATCGTTACCTTCTTGTGGTGCTGGAGCTTGAGCACCTCAGTGATGCCATGAGCTAAACCGTGAAGGGCCACCCAAGACGGGAAGGTCATGACAGAGAGGTCAGACTAAATGCGATCCCTGGGGAAGGTAATGGCAACCCACCCCAGTATTCTTGCCGTGAAAACTAAATGGATCAGTACAACCAGAGGTATGTCGGTATACCATCGGAAGGTGAGACCCCCAGGTCGGAAGATGGTCAAAATGCTACTGGGGAGGAACAGAGGATGAGTTCAACTAGCCCCAGACGTGATGACGCAGCTAGCTCAAAGCCGAAAGGACGGCTAGTGGCCGACGGTGCTGGTGGTGAACAGCGAATCCGATGTTCTAAGGATCAACACACCATTGGAACCTGGAATGTAAGATCTATGAGCCAGGGCAAATTGGATGTGGTTATTGGTGAGATGTCAAGATTAAAGATAGACATTTTGGGCGTCAGTGAACTGAAATGGACTGGAATGGGCCACTTCACATCAAATGGCCACCAGATCTACTACTGTGGACAAGAGGACCACAGAAGAAATGGAGTAGCCTTCATAATTAATAGTAAAGTGGCGAAAGCAGTGCTTGGATACAATCCAAAAAATGACAGAATGATCTCAATTCGAATTCAGGGCAAGCCATCTAACATCACAATGATCCAAATATATGCCCCAACCACAGATGCTGAAGAAGCTGAAGTAGAGCAGTTCTATGAGGATCTGCAGCACCTACTGGACAACACGCCTAAAAGAGATGTTATTTTCATCACGGGAGACTGGAATGCTAAAGTGGGCAGTCAAATGACACCTGGAATTACAGGTAAGCATGGCCTGGGAGAACAAAATGAAGCAGGACATAGGCTGATAGAATTTTGCCAAGACAACTCACTCTGCATAACAAACGCTCTCTTCCAACAACCTAAGAGACGGCTTTATGCATGGACTTCCCCAGATGGACAACACCGAAATCAGATTGACTATATCCTTTGCAGCCAAAGGTGGTGGACATCTATACAGTCGGTAAAAACAAGACCTGGAGCTGACTGTAGTTCCGATCACGAACTTCTTATTGCACAATTTAGGATCAGACTAAAGAGATTAGGGAAGACCCACAGATCAGCTAGATATGAGCTCACTAATATTCCTAAGGAATATGCTGTGGAAGTGAAGAATAGATTTAAGGGCCTGGACTTAGTAGATAGGGTCCCGGAAGAACTATGGACAGAAGTTCACAACATTGTTCAGGAGGTGGCAACAAAATACATCCCAAAGAAAGAGAAAACCAAGAAGGCAAAATGGCTGTCTGCTGAGACACTAGAAGTAGCCCAAGAAAGAAGGAAAGCAAAAGGCAACAGTGATAGGGGGAGATATGCCCAATTAAATGCAAAATTCCAGAGGTTAGCCAGAAGAGATAAGGAATTATTTTTAAACAAGCAATGCATGGAAGTGGAAGAAGACAATAGAATAGGAAGGACAAGAGACCTCTTCCAGAAAATTAGAAACATCGGAGGTGTCCTAACAGTCAGAAATCACACTGAGACGAGGAATAGGTCTCTAGTGTTTATTAGGTAAAGGTAAAGGTTTCCCTTGACATTAAGTCCAGTCGTGTCCGACTGTAGGGGGCGGTGCTCATCTCTGTTTCAAGCCAAAGAGCCGGCATTTGTCTGTAGACCCTTCCGTGGTCATGTGGCAGGCATGACTAAACGGAATGCCGTTACCTGCCCGCCGAAGCGGTACCTATTAATCTACTCACATTTGCATGTTTTCGAACTGCTAGGTTGACAGGAGCTGGGACTAGCAACGGGAGCTCACCCCGTCACGCGGATTTGAACCATCGACCTTCCGATCAGCAAGCTCAGCAGCTCAGCAGTTTAACCTGCAGCTACATAAAACAGAATCCTAACAAACTGAAGAAGCGTGGGAAAAACCCAGACAGATAAACCCTAAAAGTTAAGGCGGGTCTGATCTGTGTATCTTTGAATGGCTGCTTAATTCCTCAGTACTATGCATGCGTTTTCCCCCCTGGATAGAGGCCCCTTCTAGCTCACCATCAGTACTCATGACAGGAGGTAAATTCCAGGCCAAAATGGGTATGATCAAAAACAAAGATGGCAAGGACCTAACAGAAGAAGAAGAGATCAAGCAAAGGTGGCAAGAATATACGGAAGACCTGTATAGGAAGGATAACAATATCGGGGATAGCTTTGACGGTGTGGTCAGTGAGCTAGAGCCAGACATCCTGAAGAGTGAGGTTGAATGGGCCTTAAGAAGCATTGCTAATAACAAGGCAGCAGGAGACGACGGCATCCCAGCTGAACTGTTCAAAATCTTGCAAGATGATGCTGTCAAGATAATACATGCTATATGCCAGCAAATTTGGAAAAAACAAGAATGGCCATCAGATTGGAAAAAATCAATTTATATCTCCATACCAAAAAAGGGAAACACTAAAGAATGTTCAAACTATCGAGCAGTGGCACTCATTTCACATGCCAGTAAGGCAATGCTCAAGATCCTGCAAGGTAGACTTCAGCAATTCATGGAGCAAGAATTGCCAGATTTACAAGCTGGGTTTAGAAAAGGCAGAGGAACTAGGGACCAAATTGCCAATATCCACTGGATAATGGAAAAAGCCAGGGAGTTTCAGAAAAACATCTATTTCTGTTTTATTGACTATTCTAAAGCCTTTGACTGTGTGGACCATAACAAATTGTGGCAAGTTCTTAGTGGTATGGGGATACCATGTCATCTTGTCTGCCTCCTGAAGAATCTGTATAACGACCAAGTAGCAACAGTAAGAACAGACCACGGAACAACGGACTGGTTTAAGATTGGGAAAGGAGTACGGCAGGGCTGTATACTCTCACCCTACCTATTCAACTTGTATGCAGAACACATCATGTGACATGCTGGGCTTGAGGAATCCAAGGCTGGGGTTAAAATCGCTGGAAGAAACATTAACAATCTCAGATATGCAGATGATACCACTTTGATGGCTGAAAGCAAAGAGGAACTGAGGAGCCTTATGATGAAGGTGAAAGAAGAAAGTGCAAAAGCTGGCTTTGCAGCTAAACCTCAAAAAAACCAAGATTATGGCAACCAGCTTGATTGATAACTGGCAAATAGAGGGAGAAAATGTAGAAGCAGTGAAAGACTTCATATTTCTAGGTGCGAAGATTACTGCAGATGCTGACTGCAGTTAGGAAATCAGAAGACACTTAATCCTTGGGAGAAGAGCAATGACAAATCTCGATAAAATAGTTAAGAGCAGAGACATCACACTGACAACAAAGGTCCGCATAGTTAAAGCAATGATGTTTCCCGTAGTAACATAATGGCTGCGAGAGCTGAACCATAAGGAAGGCTGAGTGAAGGAAGATCGATGCTTTTGAACTGTGGTGTTGGAGGAAAATTCTGAGAGTGCCTTGGAGTGCAAGAAGATCAAACCAGTCCATCCTCCAGGAAATAAAGCCAGACTGCTCACCTGAGGGAATGATATTAAAGGCAAAACTGAAATACGTTGGCCACGTAATGAGAAGACAGGACACCCTGGAGAAGATGCTGATGCTAGGGAGAGTGGAGGGCAAAAGGAAGAGGGGCCGACCAAGGGCAAGATGGATAGATGATATTCTAGAGGTGATGGATTTGTCCCTGGGGGAGCTGGGGGTGTTGACGACCGACAGGAAGCTCTGGCATGGGCTGGTCCATGAAGTCATGAAGAGTTGGAAGCGACTAAATGAATAAACAACAAAAAGAGAGGAAAGGGCAACCATATGGATGTAATTGTTAGATCCCCCCCGATCAAAGGTTTCACAGAAACCCTTATCGGAGCATCTACCATCATTTCCTTCTCTAAGGAATGGAATCCATGTCGCCATATGGGAGAGGGTGTGAAGTTGGAGTGTGAAGTGGTTTGTTATGGCTATGGAGGACATCAAGGACACGGGATTGAGATGTGCCAGGAATACCATCTGGATGTGAGGGGGTATGACATGGTTTCATGGGAAAGGGGACTAACTAAGAGAACGTAGTTTTTAAGTTAGGTTTGAGCGGGAAATCTTTATTCTCAGCTTGCCTTCTGTACCATTCATTACGCTCCATTAAAACAGTTAAAGGAATCCCAGCCTCCTGACTGTGATTGTGTGAATGCTCGAATGATCAGGTGCTGACAGTAATAAGGAATTGTTTAATGCATTAATTTCATCACAAGACTTCTGCAAATTCTAATCAGGCCTAATTTCTGTAATCTTAAATTTTCAATATTTTTGCAAGAGCTAAAAATGGTTCTTATTAAGAATGAAAACTGAGATTCATAAGATACTAAATTCCATAAGAAGTTGTAGGTCCTTGCTTGTATATCAACTTTATCATATATTCAACTACCTCCTGCTTGTATGAAGTCAGTATACTACAGTCCTATCTGCACCATATTTCAATTTTCTGTACCTTATTTTGCAGGTTGATGTCATTAAGAAAGCCTACCTTGAAGAAGAAGAATGTGAAAACTCTGAGGTTTCTCCTCGTGAAGTTGGACACAACATCTATATTTTAGCCTTACAGGTATCATATATTTATCTATTACTTTATACAAATCTCTCTCTCTCTTCTTGTGCTACAGTGCTTTGGTATGATAAATTAGAAAGGGGTGTTTTCCCCACATTTACTACCCTGAATGGCCCTAGACAGATTAATTAAAATTTTAATTAAAACCATCATAGGAAAATGTTAGCTTCATTTGCAGTTTAGATAGCACTCCAATCTTGATCAGTAGATGTATTGTAATTTACTTCCTTTAGAAGGAAACAGGGTTGGGAGTTCTTGTTTTCCTTCAGCCCCCAAATGATTGATCATTAAGTGTTGAGTATACAGTATACTCCTTCCTCAATACTTACTCATACAATGACAGATTTCTCTGATAATTTTGTGTGATTATGTCATGTTCTGTAGTGTTGTACCCTTATCCCATAATCCTAATCCTTTAACAGAGAACAGTGATTTAATTTATTCAGGTAGATGTAGTTGTCACAGTATGGAAAAGAAAAAAGAAAAGCAAATGAGGCACTTACTTGTTTATATAAACTCCAAGTACAACTCACCCCACAATGAGATCTACCCATGGAAAATTATTATTCTACTTTAGCTATCATGCCTAAACCATCCTTAGAATCCAGTGGAAGGTTAACAATTAAACTGTTAATGGTTTAAATGACCAGTCCATACAACTCTAGCAGCCCATGTTTTAGATAGAAAAGTTTACACTGACATAGTTGAATGCATTGCAATACTGTAGATTGATAAAATTCTTGATTAGAATTTTGGAAATTTAACATTCAGTTCAAGCAAGTTTTAATCATCTAAAAAAATGGAGACAGTTGTAAGTTCAAATACCATTGTTAGTCTACATATGTTGTTTGTCTTTATATTTTAGCTTTCTCGGCACAATAAGCAGCTTCAGCATCTCTTGAAGCCTGTGAAACGGATTCAGGAGGAAGAGGAAGAAGGGATCTCTTCTATGGTATATGAATGGCTTGAATGTCCCCATTAAAAAGGGAGATGTTTAGGAAATGCTATTTGGATAATGTGTCAATCCCTGTGTGACAGAGTCCAATGGCTTTGCCCCATATTTTAGAGCCTCTTTTGATGGAGTGGAGATGTTGAAGCTTCAACTGTTTAAGCTATTCTATTTTAACTAATTGTTTTGTGATGGTGAAATCAAAGACACCAATTATTTGAAATACTTCTGGTCACAGTGCATTTATAAACACTCTGTACTGGAAAGCAAAGCTGTTAACATCGTAGTGTGTGCAAACAGTCCTTCTGCAAGAAAACAAAGTTTGCTCAGATTCAAAGTGCCCACCCTCTGGAACAGCAACCCCCATAGATAAGGATGGGACCCAGAGATAAGGATGGTACCCTTCTTCCTGAAAGCTTTGAAAATCTGGTTTTGGTCCCAGCCCTGCAGTTGATGTTTATTATTTGTTTAAGGCTCCTGTTTTGTTGATTTTGTTGTTTATTGGATCATTTTAGTCTGGGCTGTCTGATTTTATTTTTTTAGCTCTTTTATGTTTTTTCTAGTTTTGTACGCTGCCCAGAGTCTGCTGGAGTTGGGTGGCCAATAAATAATAATGATATTAATAATGGCAGAATGAGCAGTATATTGAGAAAAAAGGGTATAGAAAAAGAGCTAGTGGCTTTGGGAAAAAGCAGACGAGGAGAGAAAGAAGGCCTGTGAATTTGTAAATAGTGTTCAAGTATACTGAAGGGACGTGAAAAGATTCTATTATTTATGGAGTTGGACAACAGTTGTGACACTTTTGTGGATGTTTGCTGCTCTGCTTTTGCTGTTTGATTTAACGTGATATTTTCATTTAATTTATATTTGTTAGAGGCCTACTTTTTTTTTAACCGTTAGGGTTTAGCTCAATTATGAGAACTGGGCAAGAACTTTGAGGGTCAAGATAACCAAATGATACAGTATGAAATAGGTTATGAATTCTACAATTGATAGTAGAGGCAGATAATAATACAATACAATAACTCTGTACTTTGCGCTTGTAATTTAAGTCAAAGAAGAGGTAAGAGAAGAATTGGTTTCCCTCTAGGGGTTGAAGGAAACTGGACAGGCAAAGCAGTTTTGAAAACTTGTCGGCCTCAAATCTAAAAGCATTAATTTTCTTGGAATGTCCAATGTGGCTTCATCTGTTACTTCTATTATAGTGCAGTATAATATTAAAAAGACACACTAGGTAAAATTCTCCCTTCTACAGAACACTTTGGAATTCTCCTAAAGTCTGGAACTTGGAATCAAACAATATTAGTGAAGAGGGAAGGTGAGGGTTGAATTTTATTGGTAAAATAGGCAGTAAAGCAAGGGAAACCATGAACTGGGTCATTTGGAGCAATCTTCATTAGTAATCAGTGGGGCTGACAATGGCCCCATACTTCACTTTGACTTGCCTCTAAGTATTGGTAATTTTCCTTTCTAAAAGGTAAAACTGACCCTATTCTAAGTGAAAGCAACTGTGATCTTGGCTTCATTTTTTTCTCTTACAAACTTGCCATATTATTGGCTACAGTGGAACATGTAGGTCTGTGATGAATTCTTACTGCATATTTCCATTGTCACCAGTATTTAAATATGGGCAATCATTCATGAAAAGTCCTTGTTTATAATATGAGTGAACTCATATTATAGTGACTCCTTATGGATGCTATGTTATACCAGATTAGAAGAACCACAAAACTCAATATTGATACCTTTACTGACTTCTTATACATCCTTGTATCACTTTCATATGGGCACAACTCTTTCCTGCTTCTCATGGTATGACTTCATATAGAAATGGCCCTATAATTAAATAAATATAACTCACCCTTTATCTTCAGAAATAGAAAATCAATTGCTTTGCTTTCAGTCTGTTGTTCACATAGCTTAAGTCCAAGACGATGATCACTATTCACTGTAAATCCATTTCTTTTGGGATTCATAATTTATAATTTACAGATTATTAGTCTTTGGCTTTAATTACTGTGGCAAATTGAATAGCTGTCTCCCATAGGAAACACAAGCTCTGTTTGCTCTAACTATATTTTCCTCCAGTATTTCCCAAAAGCTTGTCATTTTTAGGAAATATGAGAAAATGTGCTGTTACTGTATAATTGAATACGATTCCCTTGGGTGCTTTTAAACTGATTTGTGAGTTTATATAAATTATTTTTTTCTTTGCTTTCTTGCAGCTCATTCTGCACAACAAGCAGCTGACCCAGATGCTGAAATCAACAACTCCTGTCCAAGAAGAAGAGGAAGATCCATTAGCTTATTATGAGAAACACACATCCCAGATAGAGGTGGGATTCACTTTTCCCTAGCTTGCTCTATATACAATTAGATTTTTTATGTCTGGCAGACTGATTTCCTTTTCAGATTACTGAAATTATATACAGTACCAGCTACTTTATCAAATAGCTGGTCAACTTATCACACGAAGCCTAACAAGCAGCTTTTCTGTAGCTCTTCTGTCTACCATTTGCCTAGCTCTTGTAATATCACAGAATATAAATGGCAGTAAATCAACTTACATCCCCATACCAAAACAGGGAAACACTAAAGAATGTTCAAACTATCGAACAGTGGCACTCATTTCACATGCCAGTAAGGCAATGCTCAAGATCCTGCAAGGTAGACTTCAGCAATTCATGGAGCGAGAATTGCCAGATGTACAAGCTGGGTTTAGAAAAGGCAGAGGAACTAGGGACCAAATTGCCAATATCCGCTGGATAATGGAAAAAGCCAGGGAGTTTCAGAAAAACATCTATTTCTGTTTTATTGACTATTCTAAAGCCTTTGACTGTGTGGACCATAACAAATTGTGGCAAGTTCTTAGTGGTATGGGGATACCAAGTCATCTTGTATGCCTCCTGAAGAATCTGTATAACGACCAGGTAGCAACAGTAAGAACAGACCACGGAACAACGGACTGGTTTAAGATTGGGAAAGGAGTACGGCAGGGCTGTATACTCTCACCCTACCTATTCAACTTGTATGCAGAACACATCATGCGACATGCTGGGCTTGAGGAATCCAAGGCTGGAGTTAAAATCGCTGGAAGAAACATTAACAATCTCAGATATGCAGATGATACCACTTTGATGGCTGAGAGCGAAGAGGAACTGAGGAGCCTTATGATGAAGGTGAAAGAAGAAAGTGCAAAATCTGGCTTGCAGCTAAACCTCAAAAAAACCAAGATTATGGCAACCAGCTTGATTGATAACTGGCAAATAGAGGGAGAAAATGTAGAAGCAGTGAAAGACTTTGTATTTCTAGATGCGAAGATTACTTCAGATGCTGACTGCAGTTAGGAAATCAGAAGACGCTTAATCCTTGGGAGAAGAGCAATGACAAATCTCGATAAAATAGTTAAGAGCAGAGACATCACACTGACACAAAGGTCCGCATAGTTAAAGCAATGGTGTTCCCTATAGTTACATATGGCTGCGAGAGCTGGACCATAAGGAAGGCTGAGAGAAGGAAGATCGATGCTTTTGAACTGTGGTGTTGGAGGAAAATTCTGAGAGTGCCTTGGACTGCAAGAAGATCAAACCAGTCCATCCTCCAGGAAATAAAGCCAGACTGCTCACTTGAGGGAATGATATTAAGGGCAAAACTGAAATACGTTGGCCACATAATGAGAAGACAGGACACCCTGAAGAAGATGCTGATGCTAGGGAGAGTGGAAGGCAAAAGGAAGAGGGGCTGACCAAGGGCAAGATGGATAGATGATATTCTAGATGTGATGGATTCGTCCCTGGGGGAGCTGGGGGTGTTGACTGACAGGAAGCTCTGGCGTGGGCTGGTCCATGAAGTCACGAAGAGTCGGAAGCAACTAAACGAATAAACAACAACAACAACAAATGGCAGTACAGAATGAAAGAGAACTACTGTTCAAAGGGATGTTGAGAACTTACATCTAGGAATTCTAAACTCAAGAATAGTCAATCCATTCTGCGTTGGTTGGTGGTCAAGAACTGTATTACCTTTTCATACCAAGTACAAGATACTAGCTTTAATATTGCAATTCTCATTAAGTGGAGAAATAGACTCCAACCCGAGCAGTAAGGTTCTATTACATCAACATTTATTGCAGGACTACTTATATCTTTCACTGCTTATAAAGTTCACACTTTTTTCTGCTTGTTTCAGTTATCTTCTCTGAAACATCATATTCCCCCTCTAATGTGTCTCAGAATATCTGCAGGGAGTACATTTAAAGAGCTGGGGTGCCAACAGAGAAGTTGAACTAGTTGAGCTTATAGCAACTAAGTCAAACGTTCTTAGATGATCTTAATCTGAAGGGTTAATATAGAAAGAGGAATTATCTTAAACAGGCTGGACCTAAGCTGTAAAGGGCTTTAAAGGTAATGCCCAACACTTTGTGTTTTGCCTGGAAATGAATTGACAGTGCAGTGATTTAAGAACATGGATAATATGGCCTATTTCATTTGGTCATCTTTCAAGACCAGTCTGGCTGCTGAGCTTTGTATTGACTAAAGTTTCTGAAAGGCAGCCCCACAAAAGGTACATTATAATAGTCAAGCCTGGAGGTCATGGGAACCACAGTTTTCAGATCATTATCTTTCAGAAAAGGATGCAGTTGGCATATCAGCCAAAGATGATAACGGGTGCTCCTGGCCATTGCCTCAGTCTTTAAAATCAGAAAGAGATTCAGTTGAGAAGAACCCTTGCATTGTACCTACTTCTTGTGGGAGAGTATAATCCCATTCAGAATAGGCAAATCTACCACCACTCTGAATTTATGGTGTCTCGCAGGGAGCATCACCATCTTTCATTATTCTTCATCCAGCCCATTATTGACTGTAGGCAGTTATTGAAAAGCACTGGAGACAAAATGCCTCTTGAGATGTTAACTTAAATCTTTAATGTGGAATGATAAACAAATGAGCTCATCAGTTTATCCAACAGAATTTCCAAGAAATTAAGCTGGAGCACTAGGCCCCTAACTAAGACTTTACACTAGTACAGAGCATAGGGTAATACTGCAACAGTGGTTAGCAAGAGACACTACTATATACTTGTGTGTGCGTGTGAGTGTATGAGCCATCAGAATAGACTTGGCTAGAAGTCCATTTGCAAAATTATAAGTCTAAGGATTGCAGGACAAAAATAACTTAAACTCTTTTTTTCCCCAGATTGTGCGCTTGGACCGAAGCATGGAGCAGATTATCTTTCCAGTGCCTAGTATCTGCCAGTTCCTGACCAAAGAGACAAAATACCGTCTATTTACTACTACAGAGCAGGATGAGCAGGGCAGCAAAGTCAGTGATTTCTTTGAGCAGTCATCCTTCCTCCACAATGAGATGGAATGGCAGAAGAAACTGCGCAGTAAGCCTAGAACAAGGCAATGAGGGTCCTCCTTCAGACAGTAATTTGGAGAGCACCAAACTACATGTTGGCTTAGTTCCTGCAGCATTATGCAGCATCTGTCAAATAGAAATATCACTGAAACTTCTCTTCTTCTGACTTTGAAACAGAAGTGATGAAGTCTTGTATAGTCTCATTGTATTGCATGCAGGCCCCAAAAAGGGAGCGTGCAGCCTCACAGTGTGACCTTTTTTTATTTTGACGAAAGTAGGAAACTTTTGTGGATGTCTGTGCCACAATCCCAGCATACAATTATTTCTTTCCATATGTGTTGATGATTCTGAATTTTCTTCCTGCTTAATCAGCTTTCTCTGTTTGCTGCCCTTGAAATATCTAAAGTAGAATTAATAGCCTGAGGATGTCTCTGAAATAAGACATTCCCTGAATATTAGGGAAAGGCTAGCTAGCTCCCTAATACTGGAAAATCTAATTAAATTATGCAGAATTTCTTTTAAATGCTTAGTCAGTACTAGCACCTTCCAACCGTGCAACAGTGGCACAGCATCATCAGGTTTTGTAATTTTGTGGTCTGCTCTGGTTGGTTGTAGGTCCCTTTAAGCATTAATATATTAGTGCAGTGTTCTACAGATGATAAAAGCAGCAAAAATAAAATGAAGACATAATGCTTGTTCAGCTGTGTGTGCTGCATTACACCGCGTTTTGATAAACTCATAAATGATAGCATTTGGAAATTGTGTCCCACTTTCAGGCAATTGATGCTGTTTGCAATTGAATTGAGGAAGCAAGAGTATTGATCCCTGGGCCTGTGAATATTTGCAGTAAGATTGCTGGATCTCTGGGGAAACTTGTGCTGCTACTTAGAAGCACAAAATTTACTTAGCTTTGCCTCTGTTTCCATAGGCAATAGATTGATGTACTGGTTCTCCCGCAGAATGACACTTTGGGGAAGTATTTCCTTCAATCTCGCTGTCTTCATAAACATCATCATTGCTTTTTTCTATCCTTATGTTGAGGCCTCCTCAATGGGTAGGTATTCAGTCTTGCTTGACTTTATCACCTCCCCTCCTGCCATTCACAGATCACTTTGCAGAGACACTGTATGTTGGTATCCCCTTAAACCAATTGTAATGAAGTCTTTCCTTTGACAACCACTATGCATTTCCCTCTGAACATGAAAAAATAAAACTCTTCAGAAATAGCCTTTCTGCAAAATCAACAGGTTAACCCAGTGTATTAGCTGGTTCCTAGTAGGATGTATTACTCCATTTAGATGGTAGGTTATGAATGCAGATTTCGAAAATAAAGGTGTCCTTTTAACTTCAGGGGGTGCTTTGCCAGCAACAGCCAGTCAGCTAGGGATGAAAACAGTATAAATATTTCAGACAGCCAAATCAGGATACGGTCTAGCTAGCACAATTCAGTAATGCCTTTGTAACTGGCTAGAGGTACAAGTCACTGATATCTTCATTGCATACCAGGATTGCTGGTCATGCATTTGCAGTTTACCTGCACAGTTCTGCTCAAGCCATTCTTTGCATTGGGTGCCTGGTATCTGGCTTGCTTCCCTGGCAGGTAATGCCCAGGAATAGCAACCATGTGCCATTTTTTTAAAGCTATGTGGGTGCTCTGTTATTAATAAATGTCATGGCTATTTAAGTATGTCTCTTAATTTCCTAGGATTGTTGGATTCTCCATTGATTCCCCTGCTTTCCTGGTTTTTAATCTGCTTTTCCATCATGGCTCTGTTTACTCAGCGCTATGGTGTCCGACCACTCCTTGTGGCACTGATTTTGCGATGCATCTATCATCTAGGCATTGGTCTCACTCTGAACATACTGGGAGCTCTCAATGTAAGTCAATTAGTTAGCCAGAAATAAGGCTTAGGTTGGAACACTTATTGAAGTGCTGAAGTTCAGTTGAACTCAGTAGGATGCATATCTGAGTAGACATGTTGTGGTATCATAAATAGGAGATGTAGTTGTTACATATCAGGGTATGTGTATATGCTCTCTGAAACAGAGAAGAATTTTTTAAAAATTGCAGTTACTGGGATCAGTGATAGAATTAAGATATTTCTTTGTGTACAAATGAAAAAGATTAAAAATACAAATAGCTTTATATTAGAGTTAATTAAAAACAAAAGTCAAATACTACAGGTATCAAATTAACATAATATTTGCCCTCAGCTATATCTATCTTGTGATTGCTTTGCAGCTGACAAATAAGATTGTGTTTGTAGTAAGCTTTGTTGGCAATCGTGGGACATTCATCCGAGGATATAAAGCCATGATCATGGATATGGAATTTCTTTATCATGTCGCCTATATCTTGACCAGCGTCTTGGGACTTTTTGTACATGAACTTTTCTACAGCATCTTGGTACAATAATCTTATCAACACAGTAATTAATGAAAAATAATGATTTTTTTCCTTGCTTTTTCTTACTTAGTATTTTCTTACTTAGTATTTTGTCTAATTTTGTGTCTGTCTGCAATTTTATAAGTTGCCTAAGAAGAAATATAATTTAGACTGGAGAATTTAGCAGACAGATCCCAAAACTTGTTCATGATCTGCAAAATTGTAAGATATTTTCATAGTTACTCAGTATATTTATCAATACAATGGGAATGTTGATATTCTGCACCTGCAACTACTCATTCTTAAGTTTATGTATTTATTTGTCAAATTTATATGGCCGCCCATCTCACACAAAGTGACTCTAGGTGGCATACAATAAAACCTACTATTAAAACATACTACAAAACCAATTAAAACCAATTAAAACAATAAACGTGGATAAAAACAAGACCACAAGAGACAAAATATTACATATAATACAGCCAATGAGCATGCTCCCTATTACCAGGGTATCCCTAGGCTTGCTGAAAAAAACACATTTTAAGTGCTTTCCAGAAGGCCATGAGGGTGTAAGTTCTGGGAATAAAACTTGTAGAAGTGGAAAATTATTTCATAACCCTTGTTCTTTTTGTATTGATTTGACACAGGAAAGTTTCTTTTTCTCTTTTAGCTGTTTGACTTGATCTATCGTGAGGAGACCTTATTCAATGTCATCAAAAGCGTGACACGAAATGGACGTTCAATTCTGCTGACGGCCCTTCTGGCCCTCATCCTTGTCTACCTCTTCTCCATTGTAGGCTTCCTCTTTCTAAAAGATGACTTCATCTTAGAAGTCGATCCACTGTCCAACATCAGATCTAAAGGTTTGTGCTCACACTCCATACTTTGAGTAAAGTATCCCCATTTCCATCCTGAAATTCTGATCAACTTGGAGAGGACAAAATATTTGATAGTTACCATGAAGTGGTTCCTTCTGGTTTGGTATTTGTGAAAAAAGGTGAAAGGTCCCCTGTGCAAGCACCAAGTCACGTCTGACCCTTTGGGGGGACGCGGCTTTCGCGATGTTTTCTTGGCAGATTATAGTGGGGTGGTTTGCCATTGCCTTCCCCAGTTGTCACCTTCCCCAGCAAGCTGGGTCCTCATTTTACCGACCTTGGAAAGATGGAAGGCTAAGTTGACCTGAGCCAGCTACCTGAGAATCCAGCTTCCTCTGGGATCGAACCTGGGTTGTGGGGAGAGTTTTGGTTGCCATACTGCCGCCTACCACTCTGTGCCACATGAGGCTGGTTTGGTATGTAGAGGGGTTATTTATTTGTTTGTTTGTTTCTTTACGAGAGTTATCTGACTGCCTGAAACCTCTAGGTGGCTTACAGAGTTTAAGTATTAAGAACAGATTAAAATCAGAGAAATTAAAAAGACTAAAAATACAAAGCTAAAAATAATCAGAATGTAAATGTTGTGTCACTATATAGCAATTAATCCCCAAAGACCTCTGGAAGAGCCATGTTTTCACTTGCTTCCAGAAGTCCATGAGGAAGAGATCCTTGCACATTTCAAGCAGCAGTCTATTCCAGAGGAGGGGAGCTGCTACAGAGTTAGCCTGCTGTCAGTCCTCCTCATTCCATACTTCTGGTAGGAAGGAACCCTCAGGAGAGGTTTCCTAATTGTCCAAGTAGGATAGACTGAAACTAATAGGGAAATGAGTTAATTCTTCCTATTTTGCACGAAGCCAAGGATTATATGGGCTGTGCTTCATGCTTTAGTATTGCTGGACTTCATCTAAGATCTTGAGACAGATCAGCAAATACATACATATATACATACCCATCATGCCATTCATTTTCAGGGCAAGCAACATTATGTGGAGCACAGAGAGGGATAAGAAATCATCATCATCATCATCTGAGGGCATGAGAAAATAAAGAGAAAAGGAAGCATAGCTAAAAGTTATTTACAGCAACACCATTTGCTATACCTCTCCCTACTTCTCCAGCCTTGCAATATCCATATGTCATTCATACACTGCCTTTTGTTCTTTAAACTTCTCACCTCTCTTGAGGGTATTATCAACCTGTCTAACCATAAGTTTCTAGGTCTTCTGTCTCCTTTTGACCCATTTTCTTTTCCTTCATATAATTGTTTTGCAATCTGAACATAATTCATTCTCAAACCACCTCAACATACTTGTTTCGTATGATCACTCATTTTGTTGTTCAGTCCTTATTCATTCATTAACCATTCTTCCTTTTTTATGCACACATTTCTTAAGATTCCCATTCCCACGGGATTCAATTAATTTTTATGTTTTTCCTGACATACCAAACTCACTTCCATATAACAAAGTAGGCAGAAGCATCCTCTTATAAACCACCATTTTCACTTCTTTTGATAAACATTGACTCCTTACACTAGGCCATATACTACTAACTAACTTTTTATCTGCTTTTACAGGTCTTAATATTTTACATCCATTTTCTTAACTTTAGTAAACATTCTGCCACAGTACACTAATTCATCTACATGCTCTAGTTATTCACAATTTATGTGAAACTTGCAGTAATTTGTTCCATTTTCCCTGTCTCTTTTGCTCTTGGATACATTAATTTTTAAGGCCATACTTCTCAGTGCATCACTTGAATTTTTAGGCAACAAAACAACTTCATTTGCATACACAAGTACACATACATTCCTGAAAGATTATACCATATTTTGAGATGTTAGTAGGCATTGGTTTGCCATCAATTCAACAGAATCTGTCTCTGAGTCAGGCTGTTTAAATGCAAAATTATTGATTGAAAATTTCTCCTTCTGTTTTAACTCTGCCATTTACAAGATCAAAGTATGTGTAATGAATTTAGGAGCAAGTGAAGGGACAACTCACCCACTATACAGTCCAGTTCAGCAGATTAAGCAAAGGAGAGAGGAGAGGGAATAGCAAATGGATCTGCCCAGGTCTCCACAGGTTAAACAAGTCACAGAGCCGTTCCCTAAATGTACCACATTCATATTGTAACATTTCTACAGTTACACTATCTATACTTGCAGACTTAAATTTTTTCAACATTCAGAAAGCATTTATGACTTCCTTTTCAACAGTTTTTTTGCTGGGGCATTAACCATTATAGCATTAATTTTAATTCTAGTCTTTGACACAACATTATGTCTCCTGGTTTTTAGGCCAGCACCTTAACCACTACACCAGATATGTACCATAAATCCTTTTGCTTGGAGTCTTTTCCCCAGGAAATGGAATTTCAAAAAAAGAATGTGAAGGATTTGGGGCATCTTGTTCTTCATTACATTTGTTGGAAGGATACTTTGGAAATCAAGCACTAGCTGAACCAGGGAGTAATGCAGTGTGACTTCTTTGTAGGCTTGCTCAACAAATGCCTTTTCCTAGTGACCATGTTGAGCTTATTGTTCAGTTTATTTGAACTCACAGATGCTTTGAAATACAACAACATGCTAGGATGGACTAAAACAATTATGTGCAAAAGACCAGGAAAACGTTGAAGTATAATTAATGGATAAAAGTATCAAAGGTCAATTCAACATATGAACTTCCATGACCAAGAACTGCCCAAGAACAGTTAGATCACTCCTTAAATTGTTTTCTAAACTGTAACAACATTCCATGATAAAACTGATGAAAACCAGCTGCTCAGAGTCCAAGGTTACGAAGTAGGAATGAAAAGGAGCTCTAGTGGTCTCTGTATTATGTGTGTGCGTGTGTGTGTATAGGTAGTCCTCAACTTACAACCATTTGTTTAGTGGCCATTCAAAGTTATGACGGCACTGAAAAAAGTCACTTAAGACTAGTCCTCACACTTATGGCCATTGTAGTGTCCCTGTGGTCACATGATCAAAATTCAGGTGCTTGGCAACCGGCATGTATTTACAGTAGCTGCAGCATCCTGGGGTCATATCATCATAATTTGTGACCTTCCCAGCTGGCTTCTGACAAGCAAAGTCAATGGGGGAAACCGGATTCCCTTAATGACCATGTGATTCCCTTAATGACCACAGTGATTTGCTTAACACCCGTGGCAAAGAAGGTACAATCGGGCATGACTCACTTAATGACCGCCTCACTTAGCGATGGACGTTCCAGTCCCAATTGTGATTATAAGTTGAGGACCACCTGTATAGAATGTATGGAAATCTTCTCTATTCTATAGCTTGCTATTTTATTTGTTGCTTTTTACCTTTAGGGACGCGGTGGCGCTGCGGGTTAAACCGCTGAGCTGTCGATCGGAAGGTCGGCGGTTCGAAACCGCGCGGCGGGGTGAGCTCCCGTTGTTAATCCCAGCTCCTGCACACCAAGCAGTTCGAAAACATGCAAATGTGAGTAGATTAATTGGTACCGCTTCGGCGGGAAGGTAACGGCGTTCCGTGAGTCATGCTGGCCACATGACCCAGAAGTGTCCTATGGACAACGCCGGCTCCAAGGCTTAGAAACGGAGATGAGCACCGCCCCCTAGAGTCGGACTCGACTGGACTTTACGTCAAGGGAAACCTTTACCTTTACCTTACCTGCTACTTCTCTGTTTTTTCTACCCTGCAAAACCTTTCTGGAATCAAGGAGCTAGAAGACAACTTTTGGTAGTTATACGATTACTAATAGAGATTAATTTCTCTGCTTATACTGGTTGGAAAAATTGTGTCGATCAGAGATGATGATGATGATGATGATGATGCCACCACCTTTGAGTCAGTGTTGACTCCTGGTGACTGCCTGGACAAGTCCCTGAAGTTTTCTTGGCAAGATTTTGGAAGTGGTTTGCCATTGCCTGCTTCCTAGGGCTGAGAATGAGTGACTGGCCCAAGGTTACCCAGCTGGCTTTGTGCCTAAGGCAGGACTGGAACACACAGTCTCCCAGTTTCTAGCCTGCTGCCTTAACCACTGCACCAAACTGGCTCTTCTTGATCAGAGATATATACCTCTAATTAGCTGTGCTGGAACTGAACCTCTGTATTCAAGCAATGATTCAATAAATCTGTACAATTGTTGTGCATTGTTCTTTCCACTGGGGACAAAGATCCTGAGAGGGAGGGAGGAGGCTTCTTTATGTGTTTGCCCTCCCAAAAATATTGCTTGTATTAGTTTGTGCTGAACCTACTCAGAAGGGAAAGAAGGAATCAGTGCAGAATAACAAAAGACCAACTTCGTAAATTCTGCAAAATGCAGTTGATAATGGAGAATTATTCTATTTTAGAACGGCCTGTTCTGATATTGGCTGGTTTAACTGCCACAAAATCCACCTTGCAACATTTATTAGAGGTTCAAATGGAGAACGTTGTTAAGGCCTTAAAGATTTTAAGTTCCAGAAATGTGTATACTCCAGATATATTAAGCTATATTTTCAGATAGATTTCAAAATACAAGTGCATGGCATAGATAGTAGGTTTCAGCCTACAAAATACATGCAAATGGGGATCCAGGTTTTTTGTTGTTGTTGCTGGAAAAATATTTTTTTATGTATATTAATTTTGTTCATAAAAAGCATCCAATTCTGAAATTACTATCAAGATAATACATTTTATACAACTTACACTTTCTATACACTGTTGTTTTTCTTCTTTCATTTCATGGACAACTGGTTGCACTCTATAGTTCTATCGAAAAGAAATGTGACACTGCTAATTGTCAAAGGTGTTAGTCACAGGAAACCACTCTCTGGATCTTTTTAAAAATTATGAACAGAAATGGGATGTTTTGACAAATCCACTGTCTCTTGTACTTCCAGCTACAGATCCTTTGGAGATACGAGGCAACTTGGACACTTTTATGGAGTCTTGCAGTAGTGATAAAATAAGCTGCTCTTCCCCTGATGCAGTGCCTGAAGTGTTGCAAGGTAAATGGGATTGCTGAAACAGATCCCTCAGATAGGGATACTAATAAGAATGAAGAGAAATCTTGCATCTTTTACTGAGCACATTGACAGTGTGTCTTCAGTGAAATTAGTCTGTGCCTTAGGTCAGAGGGCAAAGAAAGGCTGTCTTTTGATTTCTTATTTAAGATGCAGGATTGCTTTGTAGGCAATCATTCCAGTGCCGTAGGACTAGAAAAGAAGATTCTTCTGAATTAAAAGCAGCTCTATTGTAATAGCTGTTACAGCTTGTTTTTGGGACCTCCTCCAATATGTTCCTTCATGTCTTATAAACAGGAGCCGTTAGACAAAGCAGCCACATTCCCTAAACATTGTTCAAGCAGCTAGGAAAAATATAGAGAATCCAGAGTTCTGAAGGTTAACTAAAAGAGACTAGTCTGTTTATTTTCTGCTGTGTTGTTGCTTGTATTCCAGAAGAAGAAGATAATACAGAACGAGCTTGTGACACGCTTCTCATGTGCATAGTTACAGTCCTGAATCATGGCTTGAGAAATGGAGGTGGTGTGGGTGATATACTCAGAAAACCTTCTAAAGATGTGAGTTAATTTGAGGCAATCCATGTAAGAACTCACCAAACTTTATATTCTTCTGAAATCAGGAACACTTCGGAGTCCACCAGATTGCATGCAGTATTTTGAAGCAACCCTATGAAATAGTTTTAAAAGTTTCTATCTCATGTCTCCAACATACTTTTAAATGTTGCTCCTTTTTATGTTCAGTTGAACACTTATTTATTTATTTAAAATATTATATGGCTGCCCATCTCACAACAGTGGCTCTGGGTGCCATAAAGGATTATAACACAAACCATAACATACAACCTATAGCGCTCAGGGTTAAAACAATAACCCCAGTCACAGAAAAGCACACCAACAGCAGCAGAGCTTGCCTAATTTCTTAGTTCAAATGTCTGGGGAAACAGGTCTTCAGCATTTTGCAAAAGAGTAACAGGGGACATCTGGATCTCCCTGAGGATGCTATTCTATAGGGCAGGCACTGCCACTGAGAAGGCACAACAACAAGGTCCAATAAGATGGCATTGTTTGATGGAAGAGACCTGGAGCACACCCTCTTCGCTAGATCTAGTTGGCCAAGCAGAGACATTGGGAGAGTCCCTCAAATAGCCCAAACCTTTGCCATGTAGGGCTTTATGGGCAATAATTAGCACCTTGAATCAAATAACTGCATTGTGGACCAGCTGCAACTTCTGAGTACTCTTCAAGGGCAGCCCCATGCAGAGCACATTACAGTAATACAAACAGGAGATGACTGAGCCACCATGAGCAAGGCCGCCTGTTCTAGGAATTTCTCCCCAAACTACTTCTCCCCTTTTCTGTCTGATGCCCTTTCCTTTATACACTTGCTAGGCTAATGCTTTTTCAATATCAAGTCTTTCCATCTCATATTCATTGGAGTTATGATAATATACTGTGCTCATTCCCACTATCCACATTTTTCTGTAACATTTTCTAGTGGGCAATATTTTTGATATAAGGCTGGAAACTAGACTTACTGATAATGGCTGTCCCTGTCTTTTTTTTTTAATCCTAAAGGAATCCCTGTTCCCTGCTCGAGTGATCTATGACCTCCTCTTCTTCTTCATTGTCATAATCATAGTCCTAAACCTCATATTTGGTGTCATCATTGACACCTTTGCAGATCTAAGGAGTGAAAAGCAGAAAAAAGAAGAAATCCTGAAAACAACTTGTTTTGTATGTGGTAAGTGCTTAGAGAAAGGTCAGTTCTTATACTTAACAAATATCCTCCAAGAATTTGCAAGGAATACACTTTTTTCTTTTTTGTGGAAGACATTTTGTTAAGGCTTACATTTCAAGGCACCTGTTTAAATCCCAAACTCTTCTCCAACAGTGAGAAGAAACTGGTCAAGTATTTTGTAACCAGCAGGGTTAACTCTTGTTCCCAAGTAAATGTGATATGAAACAGTATTTCTGAAGGATGTTGTGTGGTGGATTTAAAGAACTCTGTGTTTATCCAGTTTGCATCAAGATAATTTGGAGTAGATTGCTCTTATAGCAGAATGTAGAAGTCTGTTTTTGAGATCTATGAATAAAGAAAGTGTTCTGTGTTGGTATATTAAAAGGATCAATATGTAAGATTATTCTTGGATACTTAGTAGATGATTGGATTGGATTGGATTGGATTTTATGGAATGACTGGGAGCTCTGCTTAGCTTTGGTACTGTGCTCAAAGACAAATTCCTGGGCTAAAAATATATGTGTGTGTGTTTTGTATTAGAATTCACTTGGTGGAACTCAGGTTTAGAAAACAACAAAGTAAAACCTAAAGGATTGAATCTAATTATTCTCAATTTATGGCATACACTTTTGTGGAAAGTGCAGCATTTGTTTAATGAAAGTAATAACTCATTTTCACTATCTCATTGACTGATACATCTGTAGGTCATCATCTAGAGAATGTCTGTTGTCCTTCCAAATACCTTCTTTAAATGTGGACACAATTTGATAGTTCTACAGTTTGTCTTGAATAGAACTAGAGGGTGGCAGCGCAAGGCTCTAAGTTTGAGAATGTGACCAACATGTGGGAATGAAGTAATTCTGTGTTTAATGCTTGTGGCTTGACACCCACTTTGCAGCTTCCAGGGCACCCTTGGATTACACCAGTGAAATGTGGCAACAAAACCATTGATTTTTGGTGGTCCTGTATTTATTTTGCTAAAATAAGAGGCCTCATCTCAATTTAAATCCCACGTTAGCTAACCATTTCATGCATCTAATGCAGTGAGCTGTAGTTTATGAGAGATTATGCCTTTTAATAAAATGTGTTAGTCTGGAAAGGTGCTACCAGGCTCCTTCTGATTTTTGGCTAACATAGATTAACACAGTTCTCCTACAATGAAAGTGTTCTACATCTAAATGCACCAATTGTGCCTTTTATGTCTTTAATCTACCCCCAAAATGGACTGAACATTTTATCACATCTCCCTCCAAAGGAAGAAAAATGAAAGTGTGTCCCCAAAATGTTACTCTTCCTCCTCTTTCCAGATTTCAGGAAGATATGAAGCAGTCAGTCAGGCATAGCTGTCTGAGCTCAGGAGATAGTGTTGGGATGAGAGATGTTTAGCATGGGTAGGAAGGAATGATGGATTGGTTTCTACTACCTGTAGAATTTTTGAGAATTCCTATTTTAACAAATACAGTAATTTGTCCAAGTGTCCAGACTGAACACCCTCATATGAATGTTTCTGCTCCACTGCAATTCATTCATTTTCTGCTCCAAATTACTGAATTTAGATTGAAAACATCTCAAAGGCTGTCTCTTCCAAGTGCCCGCTATGAACAAGACCATCAATCCATTAGTTAGTGCCCAACCTACTACATTCAGATTACCATAGGCTATAAGTGGAGGACAAATACTGAAGAAAAATTCTTGGAGAACCAGCCTTTACAAAAGAGATGGAGGTTCCTAGCAGTTTCTAGGTAACATAACATTTGCTTTCACTGCCTCTTAGGGCTTGAAAGGGACAAGTTTGACAACAAAACGGTATCCTTTGAAGAGCACATTAAATTTGAACACAATATGTGGAATTATCTGTACTTCATAGTACTGGTGAGAGTGAAGAATAAGACAGACTACACAGGGCCTGAGAGCTATGTGGCACAAATGGTCAAGGTAGGCATTGTATAACTTCTGTGAAATGAAGTATTAATAATTTTTATTATTCTCTTTGAGAAAGTCTGCTTGATTTTCCTGAAATTGTTTTCTTCCCCCCCGTCCCAGCTTCTATAGATGCTGTCCATTATGAAGGTCACACCACATTTCCTAGGATATTTGGTTTATGATTTTTGTTACAGATGGGGATTTATCATCTCCTTTGACTTTAGAAGTCAGGTCAAAGCTAAGAACCTAAATGTTTGTGACTGAGGAGAGAAGATTACTATTTGTTCAGAAACATTATTACAAAAGCCTCACGTAGTTCACAATAGAACTTTCTGATTTTTCTGAAAAGATGAATGTCAAGAAAGAGGGAAAATAGGACTGTATCTCAACTCTTATTTTTTCAATTTTTATATCAATAAATTTGATTTTGTTATCTTTTGTTTCCTCCATCTATAGAGACATAGAAAGTATTGATTCAATGTGTATACATGATATATGCCTTTTGTCCCATAATAAAATAAGTCTGAACTTCTAAGGAGTGGCTAACAAGTTATTAAAAAGACAAATTTATAATCAACCATTCCAAGATTCCCTATGGTGAACTGTAAACCCATTTTCAAATTAGGGGAATTTATTACATTGTGCACTATTTACTTTTTTTTGGTCAAATCTGTCAATCCAAGAAGATACACCCCAGCTTTATGTTGCTGAGATACACATGATAATAGTTTTGTCACTGAGCTAATTGCAAAATTTATCATAGCAGTCAGAAAGCTGTGTCAGTTTTCTATTTGGGAACGCATTAAATTATAAAGGCGATGAACATGTTTGTTCTGTGTTTAAAACCCAGTATTTCTCTATTTTCATACAATTTAATTATAAAATTTAGGTTTATCCTTCCTGTACTTTTTATATTAGTAGGGCTATGAACTTTGGCTGAAAAAAAGTAAAACATTTAGTAGTAGTATAGAATGCAGTATTCACCTGCATGTGCCTCTTTCAACTTGAGATGTATTTTTAGTGAAGAGCCAATAGTTTTAAAGTATAATTTTAAAAACAAATTAAGTATGTTAGAAACTGTTTTTTTCTCATAATCACTTCTGTATTGTTGAAGAATGGCATCTTGGAGCTGATTATTCCATGTACCTGCAAGGTTTATATAAATTAATTTAGGAAAGTTTGTCCCCCACAGTTGGAGTAAAAAGTGTTCTGCAACTATTCAGAACATGTTGAACATACTATTTTTTCTCCCCACCTGAACATGGATCAGATTATTAGAAGTTGTCTATTGTAAATGGTCCACTGCAAAGACGTCTCCACTAGATGCTATTCAATGATTGTTATGTAATTAGTGCACAGCACAACACAAACAGCTTGATTTTAACACATAAAGGCTGAATCTAATGTAGTGATTCTATTCATTATGCCTGGAAATTGAACATAGTTTTATTTCTGGGTAAGAAAGAATGCAATTTTTAGTTATGAATGCAAGCTATGACACTGATTGCAAACTAAACTGTTGTCAATATTTCTTTTAAGCAGTTGGCTCAAGTCAGATAGATTCCTTGAGATTAAAAGACAGTCATAGAATGATCCTGCTTTCCTTCTTGGGAGATAGAGTGCAGTAGCTTCTGAGAAATCCAGAGTGTTGGTTTGCTTCTTCCAGCAGGATCAAACTGGAAATGCTTTCATCTCTTCCTCCCTTGAGGCCATGCTTGCTTTTTAAGGAATCTTTTCTTTTGAAAATAGTGGGGAAAACCCCAAATCTGCCAACTCTGGAGTTCATGTTGGTTACATGTTGGGAAACTAAGAAGCGTTCACTCCTGGTCCACTCCTGGCATCCACTAGGCATTCCTCTTCTGTGGTTGACATCAGGAGGAGGGTGGCTGGCTGTTCCAATATTGCTTTTCTGGAAGCATTTCAATCCAGTTTCAGGACTGGTTCTGGGAGCAGGGATTTCCCTGGTCATCCTCTGGGATGACCTTTGCCAAGTCAAGGAGGAGACTGTGTAGTGTTATTGGGCCATGGATTCTTTGTGGATTTGTGATATGGAGCCACCGTACTGCAGAGGTTCCATTTTTACATGGGATGATTCTGAAACATGCAGGTGGGATATTGTTCTCTTCCATGGAATTTACTGTATGTGATTGTTTCACATTTTCACTATTTACTCGGCAGCCGGGGATGCAGGCCGAAGCACCACCAATACATAAATGACATCTTACCCTGCCTCTTCTTTACATGTAATATAGATAAGGCAGTTGAAGTTCTGAGCTAGTGCTAAGGCAGCAGAATGGACTGAATGAGGACCAATAGATTCAATTCAGAAAAGACAGATAAATTGTGCTATTTGGCTGAATGTTTACTCTGTTCTGGAAGACATATCACTCTCCGTAATATATGTGAAAGCAATGTTAGATCCATCATTGCCACTAGAAGTACTAGTGATTTGGGTGGTTCAGAGAACTTGCTAATCAGCTCAAATTGAATTGTTCCTGGAAATAGGGAATACTGTGGTGGCTGTTTATCTCCCATTGTTCTTGCAATTACTCAAAATAGCCTAAAACGTTTTAAGTATTCCATGTATTTTTATGCTGGCTGCCAGTATGTTCCCAGACACATTTCAAAATGTTTATTTTGATTGTATGAGTTCCAGAGGATTTGAGACCAGGTTACCTTAAAGGAGGAGTTCTCTGACATTTAGCTCCTAAGCTGCAAGTTCATCAATTGAGATTTGCTCCAGGTACAATTACCTTCAACTCATTCATCAAGTGAGTCAGTAGCTACACAGGAGCAGGAATACTAATAGAAGTACCAACCCAGAAAGGCTCATCTGGCACTTACCTAGTATTTTCACTTCTTCAAGCATATTAAGGACGGACTTGGTTTGGGTTTTTAAAAAACGATTTTAGGTTTTATGTCTAAGGAAATCTTATTCTGTTTTATTTTCATGGCCTTACCATATATTGTTTTTAAACTGTACGCTTCTAACAATTCCTGGTCTTACTAAGTAATCCTAAACTGTGCTTAATCTGCTGTTTCTACAATGACCACTGCAGAACAAGAACTTGGATTGGTTCCCTCGGATGCGAGCCATGTCCCTGGTCAGTAATGAAGGTGAAGGGGAACAGAATGAGATCCGATGTCTACAGGATAAACTGAATTGCACCATGAAGTTGGTATCCCATCTCACTTCACAGCTGAACGAGCTGAAGGAGCAGGTAATCAAAGCTGATTTTTTCTTTTTTTTACTGGACTGTGTATTTTTTCAAATCTTAGGATGGGCTAGGATGTTAAAACATTTTTTAAAGGCAAAAAGATGTCTCTCATTAAAAAATGACATACGAATGCACCTGATTTCAGAAAAGCACAGAACACTCATTTGGTTTTCTGACAAACCTTCAGGTATAAGGTCAGAAATACAACGTACTATGCAGGAAATAATAAGCCTTCTCATAGCCCTTTCAAATTATGCTTTCCATTTTCTTGTACCAAATACCCAATTCAGTTTGTAATCTGCATAAGATTTATCTTTAATGGAAACCATTTATCAATTTTTAAAAATTGTTTGGAACACTTTACTCTCTGGTACAAAGTATAGCTGCAATGGATTGTAGATATTTCTGAAGGATATTTATTCATACCAATAACATGTATGAAGTGGGGACATACCCAAGAAAGGGTTTAGAAGTGTCTGCAACATGCTATTGCAAACGATGTCATTTGTAGCCCAAGAACTATACAGTAAATACTTAATTGGAAAACCTAAGAACCATATTTTAATGTTCCTTTTTTAAATACAAATTTCAGATGACAGAGCAAAGAAAGCGAAGACAACGAATGGGTTTTGTGGATGTTCAGAACACAATGAATCACTGAGGCAGTAAAATCCGAGCCTTCCAATTAAAACTGTAGTATGTATATATATATGCACTTCCTGAAGAGGTATTGGTACTAGGTTCCTGCAAAGCTTTCACTGACAAGGAACATTGGTCCATGCCATGATGATTTGTGAAATCTCAGCACTACCTTTTGTTCATCTCAAGCAGGATTGATTGAAGGCATCTTATTCAGCAAGAAACCTAAAGCCATGACTGTTTCTTCATATGCATTCAGTTTGCCATACCTTTGAAAGGTTTTTCCCATAACTGTTCCTTCTCCTTTTCTTCCCTTCATGCACTACATTTTGATGGCTATATAGCCAGGTGCAAATACAGTTGACATTTACCGGTGAATAGTAATTTGCTATCTTTTTTAACTTATTCAAAGATACATGGAAAGTCACCATTTATGGATTTCTCCTTGCAAGTGTCTCATGTTAAGCCTTTTGGAGACATCAACATTTTGGGTCTAGAATCTCATCATCTCAACCAAGAAGAAATTGCAAGAAAATATTCTATTAAGTTAATAGTTCAAGTAATCATATAATAGATTTCATGAAAAGGCTTTTTCCCTTCAATTGACAAGACTGTGGACATTAATGAAAGATTGCACATTCGTGCTGTACTATGAATGTGCAACTTGTGCCTTGTTCACTCAATAGAATGGTATACAGTACTCTTAGAATTCATCCTGCTTCCAGGCACTAAGAGTTTGGGGGAAAATATTTCAACCGTCACGGATACTATCAGCAGTGTCAGTTATATTTAGTGTGTATCAGTGATGGAATGTAGCTGCAGAAAAAGTGGGAGGGGAAAAAAAACAGTAGGGCTACAACTATAAAAGTCCTAAAATATGAACTTAGAAGTTTCTTGACAGAATAACCTCCTCAGAATTTAGAATATTTGTATGATAATGCCCTTTGTAAAATCTATGTCTGCAGGCTGCTGTCAAATGTATGCAAAAGGTAGACAACAGATGTTGTGTATATCTGATTTTGAATGTGGCCAGTTGGTCCATTAGCACTAGTCTACTGGGGAGACTAGAAACAATCAAGGAATCTTTCTGTGTCATTCACATTTGGACCAAAGCAGAGTGTTCTTCAAATATACAGACTGCTGTGCAGATTTAGGAAGATTTCACTAATCATAGATCCAGCTTTACAATTTATCTTGATCTGGTATGTGTCTCAAACACTGTTTAAATGTTAATATGTGAACTTCCTGAAGTTTAACACACAAAATCAATATAATGAATGGAAAGCAGCAGCCTCTTGGTAATATTGGTAACTTCATAAATTTGTCACATAACCAATGTTGACCAATTTTCTAAATAACTATTAGATTAGCATAGAATGTTACAGCTGGAAGATATTTTAGAAGTCATTTATTCTAACCCTGTGCCCAATGTATAGGCTGTAACCTCTTTCTCTCTGTGGAAGTATTTCTTCCTGGACTTATGGAACCATGGTCACAGTGACTTGTGAACCACAAGATCTGTTTATGAGCTGATACATGTTCTAGCAGGCATGCAATTTCCTTAGGATCCTATCAAGTTCCACTGGTCTTTGCTGTTATTTCCTGGCCGAGAGTGGACTTTATGTATATAGAAAACATGTAGCTGCCTGTGAACTTGGGATCACTTGGCTGTCTCACTGATTTCACAAGCAGCTGCCACAAAACAGTTTAGAAACTTGTTCTGACAGTATTCAGTTTTGCACAACATATGGCAGACTTCTTTCCCAGAGGAAGCACTGCCTTTCCAGTAAACGACACAAAGGCTAATTAACAATAAGAAGCCACACATGTCTTCCACAGAATCCCAATGTTAGATTTTTGTCGTTTTAGATTCTCAAAATACATGAACAACAGCTCTGTTAGGTTCCAACGCATCAGTTGCAAGACGACATTCTCTAGTGCAGATAGGTAAACACCAACAGAATATAACTATATGATTTCCTGTTCTTCAAATACAACTTTGGACTTCCTAATAGTCTTCATAAACCAATGTAGTCAAATGGAGCTAGTTTATCTCATTTCAGAATAGCTTTCCATTGTCCTTTGTTGGTACACAAGGAGGTTTTTCTATATTGGCAAAAGCAGTGCTTTAGGAAACCAGTTAAAGACTAAGTTATTATTTGGAATCTTCTTTGTGATGCTTGGCAGAGAATTTTTCACGTAACCGTTTCAATCTTCCAAACTTTCCTTCTTCCAGCTGCTTCAGTTGTTCTGCAAACAGTAGTACTTGAATAAATTAAGATAGAATACTTTCTAAAAAGTAAGTTTTATATTTCTGCCTACTGATTTAAAACATTGCTTCACAAAATAAAGGTGACTAAGCCACCCAGAGTCACTTGTTGAGATGGGTGGCTATAGAATGAATGAATGAATGAATGAATGAATGAATGAATGAATAACTAACACACTTCTCCCAGCATGCAACTGGGAGCCACAACCAATTTTACCTCCCTAATCCATATGCCTTTGCAATCCACACAGTTGAAAATTCACAATTACAAGCAATAATCATTTTAAGGTACACCTTAAAAACCCTAAGATGCAAAACATTAGTTTCCATCTAAATTAGTTTCTGCTTCACTGCCTGAGGCAATATATTTTCTTCATTTAGTACAGTATTTCTACAGCCAGGGAAAAGTAACATTTTCTATACATTTTGAACAGAAGCCTACAATTTAGCTCCATGCCACTCCAAAGGCATTTTAAGTGCATTCTATTAATTTTTTGTGTGTAAACATACACAAAAATTAAATCATTACAATAGAAAACTCTTGAATGATAACAGCTAACTTTTCGCCTTATAGTATATCCTATACAGAGGAGGCATTATACATTTAGATCTATTCCTCGCATCTTGTTGACCGAAAGCAGAATTTAAAAAGTGGACAAAAGATATAAAATTGTGGAGTCCTTGGTGCTCTCTGAGCCTTGTTGTTTTCTTGCAGATGTGTCATTGCCAGACTAGGCAACATCTTCAGTGCAAAGAGGGAGTGGGCTTTGCTCTCAGGTAATATACTGTGGCTTGCCCTGCTTGTGTTGGTGGGGGTGTTGTACTCTCCTTGGGAGTTCTTTGATTGGGCTGTTGTTTGCTGCTTGGTTGATTGCCTGAGTTAATAGTTCCTTGATTAGGGTGTATTGTGCTCTTTGATGGTTCATCTGATGTTAATCCTAGTGTTGATTTTTGCATATCTGGGTGTTGATTGCTGGCAAGGGAGTGCACTGGTCTTTTGGCTGAGTCTGGTCCAACCATAGTTTCAACTGGGAAACTGTGAGCATCCTAAACCAAGCCAAATCCCAAAATGCCAGAGAATTCCTGGAAGCCTGGCACTCAGACAAAGCAGCCATCAACAGACACATAGAGGTAAACAACATTTACATACCATTCAGAAGAGACTAGAAAAGCCCAAAGACCAGTACACTCCCTTGCCAAAAATCAACACTAGGATTAACACCAGATGAACCATCAAACAGCACAATACACCCTAATCAAGGAACTATTAACTCAGTCAGTCAACCAAGCAGCAAACAACAGCCCAATCAAAGAACTCCCAAGGAGAGAACAACATCCCTACCAACACAAGCAGGGCAAGCCACAGTATATAAACTGAGAGCAAGGCCCACTCCCTCTTTGCACTGAAGATGTTGCCTAGTCTGGCAATGAAATGTCTGCAAGGAAATAACAAGGCTCAGAGAGCACCAAGGACTCCACAGTTCAACCCTGAGCTGCAAATACTTGCTTCGATAGATAATGGAATTCCTGTTACAGTTCTTATACTACATGCTCGTTTCTGGCTGAGCCTCATTAGCTCAGCATACATACATTTCTTTTTTTGGGCTTCTCAAATAGGGCAATTAAATACTGAAAGAGTTGTATGGAATGATATTATATCATACCCACTGAATTTAAAGTCATGTGACCTTAAATGGAAGAAATATGGAAATGGCAGGTGGGGTTATGGAGAATAGCTTGCTCCATTAAGCTTACAGTAGCTTAGAAGATGGGATGCTGGCACCTTGACGAAGGGTACTCTTCTTATGTTTAATGATTCATTGCATTTTTTCAAAAAAAGATTCGTTAAACTGTTCACAGCTTCTTTGGATTAGAAATGGATCATGGTGTACCACTTTATGTCAACATGCAACTCACAGCCACTAAGATTCAAAGCTCAACGAGGGGCACTGAACCTGTCCTTTATAAGTGCTTTTAGAATATGCTTGGATTCACAGAAGGGCTGTTGACAAGAAGGAGTTAGTGGCAGGAAATTCTTGGGTGGAAAAGAGCCCACATAGGAAGAAAGGAGAAGGTACAAAAGACACTAGATTTATGCCAATAAATGTTGCTGCCCCAGCAAATAGGATCAAGCAGTTACTAGCCTAATACCTGTTGCAAGAACCAACTTGCATTCCTCCACTGGCACTCCAGAGAAGTTTGTATCTCTCAGACGTGGATACTATTCCAAAAAGAAAAACAGACAGATATAAATACGCACCTGTCCTTCTCCTGCCTGAAACAGTGGTATTTTTTACCATATGCCAAGAATGAAATAAATTTGCTACGTGCTACAGTACTGTTATGATCATTAACAGACTTTGTGCATATTTGGGTATATAAATGCACACATACATATTTTAGATTTTATTTTCAAAGATCATACACAACTTTAGAAGAACAGGCTTGTCTTTTTCTTGAGCTAAGACTAGGAACAGATCTAAACAGTCTGCCTAGTATCAGGATTAGAAACTATCTAGAGAAAGCAGTCACCATATAATCATACTTTACCACTATGACAGAACTCACCTTATTTCTATAATAGTTAGTATGGATTTTGACTAAACTTTCAAAGATTTCATCACAAGTCACTGGGTCGGCAATCTGCAAGAACAGTGTGTAGGAAAAAAAGGAATTGAAATCTTATAAAGTTTACAACAACATGCTAAAAACAGACTGTATGTTCTTAATGTTTTAGAAGGTTCAAAATGTACCCCAATTTTAACTGCCATGCCTATTCAATGGCGTTATCAAATTAAAACACCTCCTGAAATGCATTTAATATGAATCCTGTGAGTTCTGTTTATTTGTCACTCTTCTGCAGATCAATATAGATAATCAACAGAGTAGATACGTGATTATGGAGTAAAGAGCCCTAAAATATGCCAACATAATGAACATAAGAAAAAAAATCACTGGGAAATAGAATCCAGTATCATAACTGATGCCCATGGTGGATTAACACCAACATCTACAGTCCCACAAGCGCTGGATGAAGGTCCCTTCATTTTCCTAACATATTTTGGCTCTAGAATATGACAGTGATAGATTTTGCAAAATCTTGATGCCAAGATGTTGCCTGTCTATTTTCCATTGCACTGAAGTGCTAGGAGCTGTCCGGGCATTGGATATGATCTCCTCGCCTCTGGGCAGGGAGAATCTTTCTCATCATTACATGTGTTTTCGCTATGTTACAATGCCAGAGATAAGAAACTCTTTCACCTTACTCATGAGAAAATGCTTCCATGATGTTTAAAAACAAGAAACAAACTCCTGAAGCATCGTGCAAACTGGAGACCCACAAGTCCTCCCTGATCCGGAACTGAAAAACACATCGAGGCTTCCCTTCGAGTCAACTCGCGAGCCTGGCTCTTAAGCACTTAATCCCCATTCATAAACTGGTAAGGACACCAGTGGAAAAAGGGCAACTTCTGAACCTTTCATAGCTGCCTGCGCAGGAACGCCTGCCCGCAGCGCGGCCCTGCCGGAATCCCTCTTCTGCACACATCCATCCAAGAGCGCGAGCGCACAGACACTTCCTCGCTCTGTCCCGGGACGAAGAGGCTGCATAGCTGCAAGGTAAACGACCTTGGCTGTTGCCAACCACCCAGCGCAGCCCTTACAGCGGAAGCCCCCTGACGCTGCGGCCCAACCTGGGTCCCACCTGGGTGTTCTCTCCTTCTCGGAAGGCTTGCATCACCCTCTGCCGCACCACGGCGCCCAAATCGCGCCCGCGCTTCGTCTCCTCCACGGGCCACTCCTCGCAGAGCTTCAAGAAGCGCCGGTAACGCGCCGACGCCATCTTGGCGGACGTTTGTTCGACGCGATTGGCGGCCGGCTCACGTGATCTAGCCGGGCTGACAACGTCACTCCGGTTTGGTCTACGGGGCTGGGCGGGTTGATTAAGTGTGCCCGAGAAACGGAGATTGCGCCTGCGCAAAGCGAGTAGCACTTCCGGCATCAGGATCATAGCGTTGATTAAAAGTGGGGATTTCGTAGTTTAAATCACCGGTATCACAGTAGAAGAATCACGGGAGAAAATGAGAAATTAGAAATGAAATCAGAAATCCACCAGGATCGCACTGTATTGGACTGCGGCCAATGGCTTTGAGCATTCGTGCTCTAACCCAGTTTCTCAACTTCAGCAACTTTTAAGATGTGTGGACTTCAACTCCCAGAATTCCTCAGTGTGCTGGAGTCCACAGTGAATGACGGTACCAAAACGACGATATGTGTGCCGTATCATCACAGCACAAGCGCTGCTCTTCTGCCGTTGTGTGTGCCTTGTCCCACATGAAAAACGTCAGGGGCAGAATTTCCACTAGGATGTACATTTCATCACTTCCCCCTCCCGTGAACACCCCTGCTGAGAGGATTAACAAGGCTCCGGTGTGCTGGTGGTTGAATCAATAGCTGCATCTTTTTAACAGTTCGGCAATGTAGTCAAGTGTCTTGGTAGGTCAGGGTTTGTAACTGAAGGTCAGGAGCTTAATTTTTTTTAAAAAGATACTATTATTTTGCAATAAACATCCTCTCCTGTCTGTGCTGAAGAATCTCCCAGTAAACAATAAAAAGCACTTGTGCCCCTTGACATTCCTGCTTTGTCACAGCTTTCTATACCCACCAAATATTTCATTAATGCATAGTACCCCCTGTTTTTATTCTTACGAACTGGAAGAAATATTAAAATACAAAGTCCCCTAGCCTTTAGGGAAAACACCCCAAGTACTCTTTGGAGCAGAGTTTCTCAACTAGGGTTCCTAGTTGAGAAACCCTGCTTGGCCTGACAGTGGCTTCTGGCGGAGCCCAAGAACAATGACGAGTCAGTGCATTCAAAACTCCAGTTCTTTATTTGCTCTCACCGTACATACAGAATCTTGCCAGACTAAAGCTACTCTAACTTAACCTAAGGGGAAATAAACTGGAAGACTCTAAGGCGGGGCTATCAGGAACCTCATTGTTATTCCACCATTGCCTCCTGGACTGTGCCTTCTCTTTATCTCCTTGGAATGTGCTCCCTCCAGCGGCAGCGCCGAAATCCACCACATCCACTAGGGGTTCTCTGGGAGATCACGATTTATTTAAAAAATTATTTCAAAATTGAGCAACTTCATATTAAGTTCATATTAAAAAGGTATGTTTCATTCTTTATTTTTTTGTTTAAGAACACCGTTAATGGATATAAACAGGCCTACCCATGAAACAAATATAATACTTTTGTAACTCCTGGCCTATATTTGAGCCTGAATGTGCAGGGGTTCCCCAAGGCCTGAAAAATATTTCAAAGGTTCCTCCAGGGTCAAAAGGTTGAGAAAGGCTGCTTTGGAGGCCTTGAAGACATGGGATCTCCTTTGCTCAAGAACAGCAACGGAGTCAGTGAGCTGATCTGCACTTCCTGCTTGCATGATCCAACCCCAGCTTGCTACAGAGGCAACCTCTGCTTCTCTTCTTTGTTCTGCATCAAAAATAGTGTCTTCCAATGTCAAAGGTCAGAGCATGAAGTCTTCATCTTCGCATCTGATTTTGAAAGTGATAATGGTACCCTACTACTGTACCCTGTTATGCTAAATTAGTTTCCTATTACCATTTTATTGCTACCAAGAAAGGGTTGTGCAGCACAAGAAGCAATTAAGACATAGGTCTGATGAAATGGATTCTCGCTTATTCAGGCTTTTGTGATGATCAATTTGTTAGCCTTTTAAGAGGCCATAACATTGTTTCTTGCAACATATCAATATATGTTCCTAAAGATTTTTCAGATAATGGAATTATCCATCTGATTTTTAAAAAAAATCTAGGCTCAATATCCTTTAAGAAAGATGTTCCAGGAAGGGATAGATATGCTGAACTGTAATCTCTTCAGTGAGCTTTATCTAAGAAGGTCACATCAGAGTGGTTTTTTTTCTGTGTTCTTTTAAAAGTCTTTATCTGGAGCCATTATGTTTTGTAATGAAATATACAGGATGGACCCAAAATCAGGCCCCATAGGCCAATCACAATATGTTTGTTTGTTTGTTTGTTTGTTTCAGAAAAAAGTTACAGTACTTAGGAATGTTTGAAGTTGGGCCTCAAATAAGTAAGGAAGTGTTTAGAAGAAAATACAACTAATTTGAACATTCAGTGTAATTTATATTAAATTGTCTATGGGGTACCTTTGGTACATCCTGTATATATTATTTACTATTATTGTTATAGTTATAATATTATTATATATTACATTTTTATATTATAATGGTATATGTATATGTGTATATGAATCACACACACACACATATATGTGTTGGTAATTAGGGATTCCAGTGCTGACATGTATTTTATTTTTTAGAAAGGGACAAATGGCATGTTGAAAATCTCAGCATACTTCATAAGTTTATATGTTCCCCACAATCTTTGTGAGACTAGCACAAAATGTATGCTGGATCTGACCAGTCTTGTCTGGTCAATCACTGGTTGCCAGAAGGTGGCAATAAATATGTGGACTTGAAGGTTCTGCCTATTATTATAGTATCTGCTTTATTTCTTGTGCCTTTTTTGTTTGTGTTTCTTTAGGCCTTGAAAAAGCTCTCAAAAAACTAAGGGTCACACCTAATTAATACCTCGATGAGAGACAAGTAAGCAATCCCAGGACTATAGGCTGGACTGGGAAATTAAAAAATTGGAATGGGGAACAACAAACCACTTCCATACTTTGTCAAGATAACATGGACAGGTCCATGACGTCACTATGAATTCGACTAGACATATGGGAACATTATTTTTATCTTCAGAATAACCCGATGGGGCAGAATAGCCATTTTAGGTTACACAAAGTATAGCCTATAGAACTGCAGGGGACCCAAAGAGACCCTTTGCTGTTTCTCAGTGTAGAAGTAGCTGTTAGTTTTGGTCAGGCCTGGGCAACCATAGATGAGGTCCAAACTGCATTTCTGCAGTCCCTTCAATTTCCCAGTGCATTTAATTTTTTTTATATTAAATCCCCCTGATTCTCCTCTCTCAATACAAAAGCTTTCAGCCCTCCCTCACCACATATCCAGCCAAGCCCTTTGCAGAATATAGAGCCCCACTCCCAATCTCATTTCTGTAATGCTATTTCAGGATCCCCAACTAATGGGGACATTTGGAGCATATTATGTCTGTTACATTGAGTGCTCTAAGAATGGATATAAGGAGAAGAAATATAAATCAAAGACTAAACCATAGTTTTAGGGACATTGACAATAGGGTCGCCATGAGTCGTAAACAACTCGATGGCAACTAACAACAACAACAATGTTGTTTATTAATTCTCATTTTTATGCTTGTATTGTGAACTACCCAGAGTCATAAAATTGAGAGGGATGGTGGAAATCGTTTGGTATAGTGGTTAAGGTGCTGGCCTAAAAACTAGGAGGCTGAATTCTAGGCCTCCCTTAGGCCTGAAAGCCAGCTGTTGGGCCAGTCACTCTCTCTCAGCCCAACCCACCTCTCAGGTGCTATTCTAGGGAAAATAGTTGGCGTTGTGGGGAAAATTGTTGTTGTGTTGCATTATTGTGGGGAAAATAGGCAGGAGTACTCGGTATGTTCGCCGCCTTGAGTTGACTAAAATATAAAGAATGGTGGGATAAAAGTCAATAATAATGTTAATAATAATAATAATAATATAAATTTGATAAATGGATTCAAACAGATTAGCTAAAGCATGGCCCAGCCAGTCAAGATTGGTGAATGGAAGGCTACCTCTCCCCTTAAAATATGTGCAAATTTATTTTCCTGGAGAGTAAAAAAAAGTATTGTTCTGGTGCCAAGTGGTGTGAATGGATGACTCATCTTTAGTGGGGCAGAGTGGGCTGGGGTGAGGAAAGGTCTGAGATATGTGTATGAAAGGAAAAGTGGGTCTGTGCTAAAAATGAGCAAAGCAAGAGGGAACTGTGAGTTTCCTTAGAAATCTGAAGGGAACCCAGCAATTGTTGGAGTGTTAATGATATGGCAACTCCACTTGCTCTTTTTCCAGTGATGTATTTACAAAGCAGCAGAACCCTTCATAGGTGCAGGCACCCCTGAAACTTCTCACTGTTGAGAGCAAATGCATAACACCATTCATGAAGACCTACTTGTGGTGGTGTTGCTGGCAGCTGCTTGAAGTATAGCTAGACAGATGTTTTTTCATAGGGCACACCATAATTTTAGGGCACTGTGTTCTCTATTATACTTCCACATTGCTCAAACTTGATCAGTCAACTTGATCAGTAACTCTGACAGACCCATTTTAAGAGGAAGGAAAGGGCTGGATGTAATTCTAGAACTGCAATATTTTTATTCAATGCACATACAACATAATTTTAACCATGTATCTGGTCATAATACTCACTGAATTTAACTAGGAAATTTAGGATGTAACTGGGTTGTTCCATTCTATGCAGATTTACTCAGAAAAAAAGAGGAATTTAATGCCATTTCCCTAAGAATGCTCAGTGGGACTTACTGGAAAGTAAGCTTTTACAGCTCTGATGTTTTACAGCGCAATTATCAACAACTGTACGCTGTAGTAAATCCCACTGAACTTGATAGGATGTCCTGCCTGGAAGTAGGGTACGATTGCAACTTTTATTTATGCATTCTCTGAAATGTTGAAGGATGTTCTATCAAAGATGTGTCAATATGCTTAATTCAGAAGAACTAGCTCAATATCTTAAAGTTTGCATTAACAGTTATAATCTAGATCGTTGCAGAAAATAAACATATGCATGCATTGCTTTCTTAAAGTCAAATTATCATTTTTTAAATATTTGACACAATAAGGATTTGAATTCAACAAGCTGCTCAAATGAAGATAAAGCCATTTGCACCCAGAGACTATGATTGTCTATGTGGAATAGGATTTTGGATTTTGTGATGTCAGTTGCACATTAGCTGTATTCACACTGTGAATAATTTCTATCAATTTCCCACAGCTGGGCAGCAGGCTAAATGGAATATGTACTTGTCCTAATGATTTAATCTGCCTTTCACAATTTGTGGTTACTCATAGGCCACATTAAATAAGCAGCTAGACAGCAAAAAGATTTCCCTGGAGGTCTGGCATTTAAACTAGGGAAACACGATTTTTACAGCAATTATGTAAATACTGACAGACCTGTGAGAAATAGCGTAAAAGAAATACAGACACAGACAATACGTTATAGGACCCATACACTTTATTTACAGTTTCACATTCTATCTTGTTTGCATATTTCTAAATATATTCTGCATTTACAATACTCAAACAGGTTTTCCATGTGATGTGGGAGCAGTGCTGCTTTATTTACCAATAATATATCCCAGACTCCTGTAAACATTTTGTAAAGTTTGTTGTAATGGTTACCCACAAGCACAAAAAATACATACATGCACAGAAATGTTGACATAAAATGACTTTTGGGCCCTAAGCATGATATCAGTGCACCCACATTTCAAGATTGTCTTAACTCCTCAGGCAATGTAACTCCAACATGAAGTATCAAGGTATGAATAACTGCCCTTTCCAGATTTTGCACCCTCTCTGTGACAAGTCTCTTCTTCTTCCATCTACATCTTGCATTATTTCTCTGAGAATATCTGGTACCTACTGCTTCTGATTGTGGCTCTGATTGTACTTATCCCTTGGAAAATACTTTGGTGCACAGACTAGCATGGAATACAAAGGAACAAGGAATTAAAGTTTTTAAAGTATTGCTGTTTAGTAGCTAAGCTTGTTGAACAGTGATTGCCCTTCTTAACCCATCAAATTGGATGAATTAAGCTGAATTGTTTTAAGGACCTGCCAGCATATCTGCATAGCTCTTTTCATGAGCTTGGTAGTTGCTTGGTCCTTGCTAGCCCAGCAAATCTGGATGGCACTTCATTAAAAAAAAAGTCCTTAACTCTTCAAGTTCTTTTCAAGTATTCTTTTTCACAAATGACATGAATAGGCAACAGTAATGTTAGAAAAGGAAATCTTCTAATGGTTCACAATTATGAGGAATTCTGCTCAATCCATAGTGGCATATAGCATCATTTGAGCTTTCCTTAGCAAACTGCCCTTTTTATTGCTGTAGTAGCTGGGAGGGCTTCCTACTATCAGCCCAATGTACAAGTTCTGCAGTTTAAAATCAAGACGGCTTTTTCAATTCAGCAGTTGTCATTCTCCCATGGGTATACTCTGGATAATTTTAATTAAGTTTTCTAGACCAAAAATATAGCCAAGATCTGGTCCCTCATACCTTGAGTCTTTGTAGGTTGTGTGAGCAAAGTCTATCATGCGAACATCAACTTTAGGATGGCTATTTCCATGTGAAGCAGAGCAGCCTATGTTCTGATAACGCCCCTGAAAGTCACTGTCTGAGGGCATTGTTTTGTCCAGTCCCTCATAGTTTATGAGAAGTGAGCTAGAGAAGAACCGGTAAGAATTCTGGTCTCTGATGACAGATAGCAGAGTATTCAGCTGAAACAGAACTGGTTCCACAAGGTCTGTTCTAAAACGTTTCCCATTGTGAAGGAACTGGCAGAGGGCTTGCTTGAAGCCATCTGGTGAAAGTTTCCGTCCGTAGTACTTATCCTTGCAAATATATTGGACGGTATCTGCCTGGTAAACCTTGAATTAAAAACAATAACAATCTACATTAGCCATCTATTTTGCAAATTGTAATTCGTTAAGTCCTTTTATGTAGCTCCTTCTGAAAGCCTCAACAGTACATTTTGAATGTGTGCGTTAGAAGCTTAATATATTTATCTTCATCTCTGCAAGGCAGAATTATAATGTCCTGCATAGATATGGGAATTGAAGTGTTGAGAAAGTACAAGCTGGGATCAAGGTTTTGCATTCATTTTAAGGCTATTTATTATATTTGTATAGTGTCTTTCTTTTCAAAGTCTCTGTAGTGTATTCTTTCAATAGACCAATGACGTACTTAGGCTGAGACAGTTACTGGTTTCCATGTTACCCAGCAATATTCATAGCTACTATATTATCTTTTAAAAATGTATATGGCAAAGAATTTAATCTAATAGTGCTTGATGGCAAAACAGATTTACACTCAGGCAATTCTGAAATTTTCTTTCACTTGCAACACTGATAGAAATGACTGCTTTACTATTACACAGCTGCAATTATTCAAAGCCATAGGAAAGCTTTCTGTTTTCCCACTAAGCAAGAATTCATTTTGTTGATGATTGTCTTTAGATCATTTGCTAAAGTGTCTCTCTCAATTAAAGTAGTTAATAGGAGGATTAAACCCTAAAATAAAATCTGCGGCTCTAACATGTTTACTTTGTATGAATTATACTTATTTTTTCAGTGGCAAAGAAGCTGTGGTTTAGCTTTCTCCAAGGTATAAGTGTAATTCAAATGCATTTAAATAATTGGACATTCCTTATCTGAATAGGGGACTCTAGTCATTGTATATTTGGGTCTCCATACACTTGTTTATCTCTGATACCAGATTATATTTTGTTGCTATTGCTATTAGATTAATAATAGCTGTTCTGTGGAGCGCTTGTTACTGATTTTCAACAGCATATGGTCTAATCTTTTGCCCAGAAGATTTCAGAAAAGTATATGTAACTTTTGCAATTTTTTTTTAAAAAACTATATTTAGGTCTGAAGAGGTATATTTTACTTTTATTCATCAGATAATTGTCTTCAATCAACAATCATTTCAGATATATCTTGTCTTTCTAAGCACAGACCTAGGCTAACACAGAGATGCTTGGATGGAAAACCATATTTTAATTTATTAATTTTTTCTCTTTTATTTACAATCAGTAAATTCATGGTACTCATTAATAGTAACACATGTAATTTTCAGAATAGATTTCTTCTCACCTGCATGCCACAGATGCGGACTCCAAGGGAGGCTGATGTACTCTGTTCACATTTCCTAATTTGGCGTGCTTTCTTCTCCTCTGATGCATCATCACCATGCTGCCTGATTCCCATCTTTAAGTCCAGAATGCATGGGTATTTATATTTGGATACAACATTTTCAAGCAACAGAAATTCTGGATATACTAGTTAAAGAAATAACTATTCTACTTAGATTTACTTTGCAATTTTCCTTCGTTAGTTTCCCTGTTTAGCTTCTTGTTTCCATTTCAGCTCATTCATCCTGGCAAGATTCTTGTGTCTCAGAGCTATCTGTCCATCATTTTCTTTCCCTGGTAAAGGTCAATGGAATATTTCCTCCTAGAGAGGTCAACAATCAATGCACAAAGGTTGATGGATAGTTTTAATTACATGGTTGGGCTTTCAGATAAGTTCTAGGAGGTGGGTATCATGGGCCATTGAATAGAATTTCTAAGTGCATGGTTTGTTTGTTTTTGTAAATTATAGCTGAAAAGACTTTCAGCACAAATTCAAATTTTGTCATGTCTCTTTGTAACATTCTAGTGGAAATGCAATCTTTTAAATACTGTGGAATCTGGATTATAGGAATGCAAAACTCTGAGTTGCTACACATCAGATATAAACAGCAAAACTCAAAATATATGAGATGCAAATTTTGTTTCCTGCAAATGTTTGCCAAAAATGTTATGACAAAACTTTTCTTATAGGAATATCTAGAAATAGGGTGTATAAACAAGGTTAACACTTTTAACTATTACTATAATAGAGAAACACAGCTGCCTTTCTGATAATTGTTAAATGTTAAATAAATTCAAATCTGCATTTTTTCCTGTTATAGGCAAATCCAGATCAAAATAATTGACAGTAAGTCTCATCGAGTTTAGAGTGTACATTACTGCAGTCTTGGTCCCTCTGAAATCAGTGTTTATCTAGATAACCAATATGTAATCTAGGTTTAAGATGTGGATTTTGTCGTTATCATATACACTTAAACATTTGATAAACTATCCCTTCTATGCTTATGTTTATTACATTACTAGTAACCTATAAAAAAGTACAAATTATCAGTTGTATATACAGTGTATACTGCAATGTTTAGCTAATTCAGAAAAAAGATACGATGAAGCTTATTCTCATTATACTTGGAAGACATGCGGTTTAGATGCTGTTTGTGGCAGTGCAATCCCCAGGGGTTAAAGCTGTTATTTTCTTTTCGGTTCCCATTGGCATCCTCCATAAGTGATGATGCATCTTGGTGGCACTGAAGATCTGTCTGCAGTAGTGCTTTCCCATGGCAGCTAGACCCAAAGGAATCTGATTAGCTTAATGTCCGAAAGGAAGATATGAGCAGTGTAAGTCTCAGCAATATATACTTGTTTCTAAATCCTTGTAATCTCAGCAGGAGTTTAGACATAATCTTAAACCCATTTAGTCAGAAGTGAGTTTCTGTGCAATTCAGATTGCAGTCTGACAGAGCAGTTCTGTACATTGCTTAGAAGTAAGCCCCACTGAGTTCAGTCTGACTTACTCTCAAGAATGTGGGAACTAAATTGCAGCCTTCATTGTGAGTTAGAATGCTAAGGATTGTAACCTGTCCAGTAGTAGCACTATTTACATATAGGTAATGCACACAGTTATCAGTTACTCATGACCAGCAATCAATTTTATGATTAATGAATATAGGCAATCTTTCTTTATTTTATAGTTTAAGAACAGTACAGTGAATCAACATTTTAATCTTGAATAAATCCCTCAAATTGTGCAAATAACTCAGACCTAGTCCAAAAGTACTCTTTTATATAAAAGGAAAATGTTCTTAAGCTTAAGATGCCTCTTCCCACTCTCCTGCCGATAAAAGGAAGAATAGATAGAAAAAACTCATCTGCCTCAATTACTATATTGGTGAAGCTGTCCAAGGGCAGTCTCAAGGTGTGTAAAATCTGTTTGTCATCTATTATCTTAGAGGGAGATAGGTATCTGGGCTGGAAACAGAGGCAATACAAGCAGGATTGAGATTGGCAATGGAAGAAAAAGTACAATATAAATCTAACAAATTATTTAAAAATATTCATACTAGTATAATTCTCTGTCAACTCAAAATGATTGGATAGCCCTAGAACCTATTAGTGGGGCAAGGCCCATAGTTAAATATGGGATTTTTGTCAGGAATTTAATGGATGGAAACCAGAAAATTAAGGTTTCTTCTTTTGTGCTGCATTGCTGGCTATAGATTGCTTACCTGCTTTCAATGACATTTGTAAGTGGGCTGTGATTCCATTTGACATGTGTGTGGTCTTTCTTGCTGGTGTTTGTTTGGTTGAGTTTCTGCCATATTGTCACTGAACACTCCTTTGAGCTGTTATCCAAGGAATTGTGGTTATCTATTTGTGGACAGGCTATGAGACTCAGATTTCCCATGCTGTTCTTCTTGAGATGTACAGATATTACACCTTTAAGTGGGAAAATGAATTGCATCAGTCTGGGAGAATTGATATGTAAATTCATATACATAAAATCCCATACAATCCCAGAAAAAGATTTTTTTTTCTAGTTTAACAAATGTTCACTGCTAATTTGAGAACCCTACATTCAGAGCAAATAAAAGAAACGGTAGTTCTCCATACACAGCACATAGTTAAACTATAGAACTGGTTGCCACAAGATGTGGTGATGACTACTACCTTGGATGATGTTAAAAGATCATAAACAAATTCATAGAAAGAAAGGTTAGCAATGACTAGTATTAGCTATGTGTATGTAATACAGATCCAATAACGGAAATGGCAAATCTTTTGATACAAATTTCTAGGGAACGTAATTAAGAGAACGCTACAGCTCTCAAGCCTTCTTATGAGTCTCCCATCATGTTCTGGTGGGCCACCATGGAAACAAGATGCTGCATTAGATAGCCTTTGATCAGATACAGCTTAACATTTGCTTAATGTTATTTGCTTAACATAATTTCAGAGCACATTTATGTGAGACATTGTAGAGGAGTATAGAGATGGCCTTGAAGAAAACTGATTGATTGATTGATTGATTAGGTGCCATCAAGTCAGTGTTGACTCTTAATGACCACATAGATTTTCTCCATCACAATCTGTCCCTAACCTGGTCCTACAGGCCTTTCAATGGTGCATACATCGCCACTGTAACTAAGTTCATATACCTTCCTTCTGGTCATCCTATTCTTCTCTTTCCCAGCATGAAAACCTTCTCCAGAGTGCTAGGTCTTCGCATAATGTGTCTTGGTGTTCTTCATCTTTGGTTGTATCTTTTCAAATTCTACCTTAATGACTTCTTCAACTTCATTTCACAGTTCCTCTGGTTCTCTATCAATGAGGTTCAAAGTGATTCCTGATGTTCTTGAAAATCCTGGGTCAAGATCATATTGTGGAAACTGGTTTGCTTTCTTCTTCTTCTTTAGCTTAACTTGGCACTTGCACATGAACAGTTTGTGATCTACAGTCAGCACCTGGCCATACTTTTGATGCTATAATTGAGCTGCTCTACAGTATCTCCTTTTAGGAATAGTGTGGTCAATTTGTTTCTTATGTACTCCATCTGGTGATGTCCATGTATTCAGGCATTGTTTTGGTTGTGTGAAAACAGTGTTAACTATGAAGAAATCATTGGAGTGACAGAAATTGGTAAATAATAAAATTCCTGCTTCATTTCAGTTTAATACTTGTCACATGTTTTCTTCAATCATTTTATATTTTCTATCCAAAACCACATGAATAGGAAATTTAAAGTGATTGAATTTGAAATGCAGCAACTATTAGGAAAACATTAACTTAGGCCGGGAAAGTGTGAGAAAGAAACTCAAGACTGCTTTGCCTTGACTCTGTTTGATATAAGAGGAAGGGAAGAAGAAATGCTGTCAGGTGTTCGAGATTCTGTTGTTATAGCCTATATCAGTAAAATAGAGTTCCCAGTATTTCATGTAGTATCTGTTTCCTGACCTGTTTTACCCTGAAGGTCTGACAGTTATATATTATTTTGGTGTGCTGCCATTCCTTTAAAGTATGTGGAGATGTCAACACATGAATGGGGGAGAATCAATCTCTGTCTTCTGTGTTGACATTGATCCAAAATTCCCTGCTGCATTCTCAAGCTCCAGAATTACAGGAGATTGGCAAGCAAATTAGACACTCCAGTGGCCTTATCCCTGTGTTGAAATGTAGAGTGTGTCAAATCCCCCTCTAAAGTAGAGAATGAAGTATACAAATTAAACTGTAGAGTGGGCAGATGAGACTAGAATAACCCCCTTTCTTAAAAACTGTTTTCCCTACCCATATTTTTTTCTTCCAGTATGATTCCCTGTCCTGCAATTTGGGTAAGGAGTGGAATTTAGAGGAATCTTGGCAAGAAAATGTTGTCTGTATTCTGATGGGATAGCCATCTTCACAGCACCAAAAAAGAAGACAGAAATGAACTATAATTTGCATAAAGTTTCCACAAGTTAAGATATATGTATAGATAAAAATTTAGAAACAATTACTGTAAATCAAATTGAAATATATTACATCTCACTGAATACTGGAGAAGACTATGACCAGGTGCTTAATCTGTTGCCCAGATAGTAACTGTTGGCTGGAGATTTCAAAATCCTTTATTGTTAAAACAAACTTGGACTACATAGCTCTTTAATTCCAGGACTGGCCTCTGTAAAAGAGAAGTTACGGCTATCCTATTCAGCACCCTATTCCTGCATTTCAAATTGATCCCAGTGCCCACTTCATAGCAATTTTGAAGTTATCTGATTACAAATTACAGATCTACTATTATATACAGTCTTCCCCTTGGTCTTCACTGTTGAGTGGCAAGAGAGCATGAGGCACCTTTAATTTTTCTCAGATGAGATAATGATCTTTTGAAATCAAAATCCAAATCAGGCAAAGAAGAAGATCACTTCTGATTTCACCCCAATGTAAGCTGTGATTAAGAAATAGTATGTAGCCTTATTATCTACTCTTAACCTTTCCTTTAGGTATCTAGTCTGCTGCTTTGCTTGTTCTAAAATAGAACAAGCCCTTTCCCACATTGCGACATTTGAGTAAACTGCCTTGCCTAAAAATAATATACCATGGAAAGTAAAAGTGGGGGCTGCCAGTTACCCAGAAAGTAGAATTCGTTGTTGAAATACTTTAGAAGAGGATCTTCCAAACATGACACAATCAAATTAGAACAGTCCTCTCATATGTTTATATCATTTCCCAAGTGCTGAAAGCTCAGAACAGTTCACTGGGTAATGGACTTGTATCATTCTCAATACTGCTTGCTTGGGCAGTAATTGCAAATTAAGGAGTTTTTTCACCTGCAATGTTGACCATAAACCAAAAAAATGGTAAAAGTGATTTTCTTAAAAAAAACCCCAAAACTATTTACTAAAAAAAAAAATCTGCTGTACTGCAGAATACATAATCTGTACTATGTGACAGATCAATCATTCAGTATATGTTTTTACCTTAAAAAGAGCACAGGGTGGTTGTTGTGGGGAAAATAGGAGGAAGGAGTATTAGGTATGTTCGCCGCCTTGAGTTATTTATAAAAATAATAAAGGTGGGATAAAAATAGGTAAATAAATAAATCCACATTTTTGTTTGTTACCACAATCCTATACAGGAATAGTGCAAGCAAAAATTATATTCTTTGTCCAAAGATGAAACAAATGTAATACAACAGAAGAAAGGGAGTAATGGAAGAGGCCAGACTACTTGCACAGATCAGATTATTACCTTGCCCATAAAGATACAGCTTCCTAGGATTTCTAATGAAAGAATAATGCCAAGCATTTTATGCTTCTGATTGCATGCATTCATAAAATGCATGAATTTATCTTTGTGGTGAAAAAAATATTGCAAACACTTTAAACTCTAGCATGTTCTGAAAGATACATTTTTTAAACCTTATTCAGTAATGCTTGGCTTGTTAAAAGTTCCATAAAAGCACCCAACTGCAAAATGCAGACAAGGTAAGAAGAGAGAGAGGTTAATACTTCTGTGGTCTCCTCTCTATGGCAAACATAGAGTGACTGTTTCACCAACAGTTCACCTATTGGTGAAACACAGGTATTGCAGATGGCTCTGGCTAGTGGCATCTTTGTTTTTCACATTCTATCACAGCACAGGAGTTGTCAGTCAATCACCCTGGCACTCCTGAGAATATTTAGTTCCATCTCTCTCCCATGCATTCTTTTCTGTTTTCTTTCCCCAAAGATGGTCAGCATTCCACAGCTGTTGAGTATGCCATGTCCATGATTAGGACATCATGTCCTCCCCATAACTATGGGTTTTCCCCTAAAAAATTTATTTCTGCAAAACTTTAGGATCCTCCAGCAGTGTCCATGAGGGGCGACAAAATTGGCAAGATGGCAAGCCTTGCCTCTTTTGAACTTGAACATGCTATTTCCCCCTCCCCTCAAGCCTTTTGATATTTCTCTCTTGTGCACACTGGAACCATTTGGGTAATCTACAGGCCTGCTCTGATGTCTGATCTTCAGAAATAGAATAGTAATCTTTCTGCCACTTGCCTTGAACACAGAGTGCTCTATATACTCTAGCTGAGTTCAAACAGTATGATCAGCCACAAAATGCATGTTTGACTTTGGATTAGCTTGTTGGGTGAACTAAGCCAATGTGGTCTTGAAAACCATGTTCATGGTTTAGTATAATATATGGACCCAGCCAAAAATGGCTTAGTCATCAAACCATAGTTGAGCAAAACCATGGTTAAATAAACAGGTATCCTGCAAGTCTGTTTCAGTTATGTAATATTTTGTCAGTAAGCTATGATTTGGGCTTAATGGATTTTTAAGATATAAAATTGCTGCGATTTCCAAAATGAGATAGATACCCCATAGTGAGAATAGGACAAGTTTGTGCCATTATATATCTCAGGGGTTCAGTAGTAAAGAAATTAATCTTATTGTGCACAGTCCAAAAGATTTCAAAGAACATTTCCTTCCCAGTTAGATAGTGCCACAAGCTTGCAAGCACTGTTACAGCAGAGAATTTGGGGCGGTATGTCTGAGTAAGCCTTAGATCTTTATGTTCAGTTTAGGTCTGCTACCGATTCATCCTGTACTGTTAAAATCCCCAGCTGCGGTAGACAAAGAAACTGCAGCTTCTCCCACTGGTTCTTCCATCAATACTTTCATCCAACCTGCTAAAAAGCAAAATGCGTACAAGATTGGGAGGGGGAAGTGGGTGAGGAATGAGTGGGAGAAATCACAGTTATTCAGTCATTTCCCACTTCCTACTTTCAAAAGGCATAGGACTAACTCTAAGTTGTGACAAGGCAACCCGTATTATGAAAAAAAGTTAATATTTATACCATATAATAAACAGTACTCTGTAATTCTATATTTCAGCCATGCTTCTCCTGTTGACTTAAATGGGGCTCACATGGCCAAGGTGTCAGACAATCCTTGACATATTTATCCCATTCCCAATAAAGCCTGGTGGGGACATAGTTGCAGCTCATAGTCTCCAATGACAGATTACTTTTGGGCATGGCTGGTGGATAAGGCATCTGACCTTTTGATGACACACCAATGATAGTGGGACACCTCTCAAGGATATCACAGATTCTACTTAGTAAGCATTGCATTTTCAATTCTAGCTCTAACTTCCTCTCAGCTGCTCCAACTGGGAGTCTTTTACATAGCATTGCTCTTTTAGGATTAGTCAGGTCCCCCTCAGCAACATGAGTTATTTGAAGCAGTGTCTGAATAATTCTAGGTTTTAGACTGGGAAGTCAGGGCAAAGCAAAGTTGCCAACTGACTATTTTTGATCTCTTGCTGTACCTTTATAAAAAAAAACCTGAATACTTTTCCCAATATGGAGATAAACATTATAATCTGCTAGGGTCTGTAGCTCAAACGTTTCAAGGGATAGAAGGGGCATGTAAGAAGGGGACAACTTTAGAACCAACAGCAGTTGTTAAGATGGTCTACAAACTAAATAGACCCACAGACACCAAATGTAGAAGCTGTGATGGAATATCAAACTTTTTCATTCCAAAAACTAGAATAACAATTGATATTCTCATTTTTATCAACAATTGACAAGAAATGGTATTTTTGTAGCCAATTTCCAAAGATAATTCATACACTAGAAGATGCCAGGGAATGTATCTATTGCTTTAAAATTTTATAGTAAAAAAGCTCCTGCATAGCAGCAGCATCTTATTCTACTAACTTTGTTTTGCCTGTATTTAACATTCATTACATTTTCCTAGCTCAGACGTTTCAAGATGTCCTAAACATCCGTTCTCACCTACTAGGAAATCTGGATGCTGTTCCTTTTCCCATCTGTTTAAACAAGACCAGGGAAAATACAGGACTATATCTGAAAGAATGCTCACCCAACATCTGGCATTTGTATTGCAGTGCTAAATGTATAAAAACGAAGAAGAAATATCTGTAACAAGGGTTTTTGTGTATCAGAGGGGTTTGGTGTGATAGTGTATCAATTCCACTGTCAGATTTAATCCCCCTAGTCTTTGGATCATATGACATCAAGATAGAGCTCTTCATATATTCCTCCTTCTTATGTCAGGCATGCTGAATCAGCTTCCTCTCCGCTCCTAAAAATGCTTGTTCTGGATGTACCTGAAGAGACAGGAGAAGGCGATTCTGACCCATGAATCAAGCTGTCTATTTTTGTGCTTTGCCCAAAAATTCAGATTCAATCCTGAATTGTCAGGTAGAAAGGCACATTCCATAGCTAAAGCAAAACAGTTTTAAAATAACCTAAATTTATGAGCTGGGATAGAATGACAAGTTCTGGAATGGGTTCTAAGAACCAGCCCAGACTGAGTCTTTAAAAGTCTGCAATAAATTCTGGTTTGTTTTTTATTAATGCTTTTTTGAAAAAAGGGCAAATCATTTTATTGATCAAATGTAAGCCAGTAGTAAAACCAGAATGCAACTAATATGAATGGATTAGAGTCCCTCCTAATCGCCCAGAGTCCCTCCTTGTGGGGGGAGATGGGCGGTGTTAAAAATTTGATAAATAAATTCTTATATATTAATGTAAAAGAAGGTCTCTTTCATATGTTCTAGGATATAAGGGAGCCACTTCCCAATTGCTTATCTTGAAAAGAAACATTTGGAGGTCTCTGATAGGTGAGGGACATCATAAGACCACTTCCTGCATAATTTCGTCTTGACCCAGAGGGTGGTAACTGAGTGGGAAAGAACTGAACAAGTGGACCTCCCCTTGTTCAGGCTTCCAAACTGTATTATTATGCAGTATGGATGAAGGGCTCATGCCGCTGCTGGCTGATGGAAAAAATTCAAAACTTGCAACATTAGGACCAAGTGAAATATTGCAAAGTTATAAGCTTTTGGATGTTCCAGGACTGTTCATCAGTTCATTGGAGAGAGACCACAGAACCAGAAAATGTTCTTATGGTGGTGTTTCCACATTGTGATAAGCCATAATGTAGTTTGGTTTTGAATAGCATCTTTTGAATAGCATCTTGGGTAAGCTTGGCCACTCTGTTTGGCAAACCATGAATTTTTTCAACAGACCTTGGCCTATTATGATGTGATAATCTTTCTACTAGCTTACCTTATGGTCTGTTCTTTTGTGTAGAACTAAAGGGATGCAATTAGCATACACTAATGTGAAAGACTAATCACTCAGTTGACGGCAACAGTCATTGGAAGGGTGGATGAGTTATGCAATTGCCACTTATTCCAAAGAAATGATCATAACATCTTATCCTATGCAGAGAACACTGAAAGTCTCCTATTGAGGGTATGTCTGGTGCTCCTGTGAAGCCAGTCCACTGGCGACAACTGCAATCTGGTAAAAACTCTTGGCCACTCCCAAGCTTTTGCCTCCCCCACATTTTAGGTGCAGCCTGAAGCATGCTTGCCTGCCATATATGCATCCCCCTAGCTCCCTTCTCCTCACAGGAGAGAAAATGAAAGGAATGTAGGCCAGGTGGCCTGTAATCCTTAAAGTAACCTTTCTCCTTCTATATGAAAAAAATAAATAAATCCTAGGGATAAGTCAGCAGAAGTGGGAAGAAAAACCCTGACATCATGATTTATATTTGGAAAGTACTATGGATACAGTGGAGAAAGTCAGGTAAAGTGAGAGTTGAGAAAGGCTTGTAAATAAAACAATGTCCCAGACTCCAATTAGCTTGTTGCAGCATAAACAATCAAGACTCTTGTGGCATCAAGATGTGCAGTATATGATTGTGGAATCCATCAACATATGCAACATAGTTTCAGTACATTTGCTTCTGCAGTGCTCAAATCTGTTCGGTTATGTACATGGCAATGGCAGGCAGAAGAGAATATTTACAGAAGATATGTTAGAAATATCTCAGCAATTCTTAGAAGCTGTTTTGCTGTGCGTCTATATAGCTCTGCTCCTGGGTGTGCATTTTTAAATGAATAGGTACATTTATTTACTGCCATGTGCAATATAAACCTGAACAAAACCTGGTTGAAAATAAGTCTCATCTCATAGTGAGCTCTACACTAGACAAGAAATTTTGGGAGAGAAGATGTTGCACAAAGGAAGGCATTTGTTTCAAGGTTGTCTAATTTGTACATACCGAAATTAATAAAAAGGCTGCTTTCTATGGAAATGGCATTCTGAAATAGTACTAGCTGGTATTAGACTTAAGTTGTGGTAGCTGGGCAAAGTTTGCCAAGTGACATCATTACATAATGGTTCCTAAACTACCACAAAACCTTCAGGATTTATAAATACATGCAACTCTATAAAAATATCTAACTCTGTAACTCCACTGGTGAATCCATGCCAAAAAGTATAGAGCTATTTCTGTTGACATCCAGCCTGAACGTTTGTTTTCTAGGAAAGCATTCAGATTCTTTCAAAGGTGATGTTTAAGGATATGTTGATATTAGGCCAGATGCTCTTTTTTTTTTTGGTGTGGCATACCCTAAGAAACTGTGGGTGAATAGTTAGTGAAATTTGTATTTCATTCTAGTATTCCTAATTTGGAATTCCACTGTAGGAAAACTAGATCCTCATTATAAAGGTATTAAATTTACAGCCATGTTCCACAGAATATCTGAAGCAAAATGAAGAAAAACTGTTCTTTCATATCTGTAGTTTCACACAGCTGCCTGACGAAGCATTCTACTTCCCAGCAAATGTATTTGTTGGGGACCTATTTGTTGTTAACACTCCAGCCTGCCCTTTGAAGTGGAAGCCTGAGTATTCCTGTGTGATATACTCTTGTGAAAGTGCATCAACCTATTTAAAATGGCAGCACTTTATGAAAATTCCTGCAGGGGTTTCTGCAGACATGAAATGCTTTCTTGCTAAAAGTAACAAAGCATATCCTGAAAAAGAAAAAGGGGGGTCCTTGTTCCTTTTTCGCCCACAAAAAACCTGTTGCCTGTGAGTGGTATCACAACAAGGATATCTCTGAATACATTCCACATGAAATTATCTGTGCAAGATTCATGTAAGTGAGCTGTTGATCGATAAAATTTGCACAACATGCCTGGATGAATTTATCTGCCATTGGGGAAAACCTTTTGGGGACACTAGTGGCCAGTAAAAAGAGAACAATAGCTGGAAAAAGAAAGAAGACAGGAAGAAAAATAATAATTTTTATAGATTAGTCCTACCATATCTAAGCTGCAGAAATTCAGATAACCATTAGATGATAGGGGGGGAAAAGATTTTTGTATGTTTTTGTTGCCATCTAGAGTCTCATCTGGACTCCTACAGGTCAGATGTGGTAGCTCTGCTACAGAGGCCTGGCATTTCAGACAACTTTTTGTTGGGAGCAAGAACTTGTGAAAAGACTTCAAGTTTCATAGCTTTTTCTGCAAAATTGTGGAAAGGGAGAGATTATATTTTTAAATACAAAGAACATCCCTAAAGTATGCACTATTTTTCAAGGGAAAATGAGCCACCTTGATGGTATCATGTTAATGGTAAGAGAATGAACAAAGAGATGTGGGAAGTGATTGTATATTCTAGTGAGCTCAGATAAGAACGCTTAAAATGCAGGCACTCTTTCAAAACCGCTCTCTGCTGGAAAAATGCCAGCCCAGCCCCAGGGGACAATTTTACGTTTAAATCTTGCCTCTTAGAAAGAAATGGGGTGGGAGGGGCTTTAATTGGGTCAGCCCATCTTCCATTGCTCCACAGCCAGGACAGAATGAACAATGGCTGAGGTGATGTGCATTCTGAATATATTAAAAAATTGGAGAGAATGGGAGAATATTTTTGGTTGAAGCAGCAATATTTCTTATTATATAATTCATACTGATGTTTTTGTTCCCTATCCCATTTTGAAAATTATTGACTGTAAGCTCTTTTTATATCTCAAAATGAGGTTTTCTCTTACACAGATGGGCTTGTTCCAAATTCTGAGTCTGCATGAATTGAATTTAGCAAAATTATGCAAAATTCTACTGCTGATTTGAAATGACCTGTGTTTAGACTATGGGTTTATTGACCTGGTTTGTACTTTTTAATTTATGTTTTGTTTTCCAGACCTTAAAGTCTATTAAGTAGCTAGGGCCCTAGTGTGGCTTCAGAAAAAATGTTAAACTTATAGAATGAGAAGTGTTTCTGCTGAAAATATTAATAACTGGATAGACAATCTTTCAGATAACCTGATTCCCAGTCATAACAAACTTAAGGTCCATCAGGCTGGCAGAAGACATTTATCTACTTTACTTTGTATGTGGAAACTGACCGGATAGGCAGCTGAATCTTACTCCCACATTGGCAGTGAGGTTCAGACTAGCAGCTTAGGCCTAGAAATGGAATGTGGGCCAGAGAGGTTGGAGAAGAACTGGCTTAACACACTCATAACCCTGAATCTTGGCAATCTTACTGCTATATTCTGCTCAAACTTGAATTTATGAATAGACTTTAAATGCAGCCCCCTACATAATACATTGCAGTCATCCAAATAATTACCATGCAATGGATCCAACCCAACCTCTACTGTTTTAAAGCTTGTTTGTGTTCTGTTTCTGTGTTATTTTTATTCTACCTTTTTTCTAAGGAGCCTATGACAGAATGCAAAGAAATCTTCTCACAGTCTTCCTGATAAAAGACACTTGTGGCTGAGAGATGATGAAATCCTGGAGCATGTGCGACTTCTTTGGAGCTTCAGCTCCAGATACCAGTGTCAAAATTAGATAAGATGTCTGGACTGGTATTATGTATCGATTGCCCAGCACTTCACTTTATGGTGTATCTACGCACACCAGGAAATGGGCAAGGATGAATATCATCTCATTAAGTCGTTTAAAGCTTATTATCATTTCATTTGCCACCCCGCTCATGCTTTTATTTGTAATTCCTTGAATATTGGCTCATCTTTCTAAGACAACTGGAAGCCCCACAACATCAAAGGGATATGCAAGGGTGGTTCCAGTCCAAGATCATTGTGCCTCCTGCATATGGAAAGGGCAATGATCAAAACCAGAGGGGGAGCTTCTCTGCAATTTAAGTCCTTCCCAGCCAAGTTTTTACGTAACAAATAACATGATTTAAAACAAATCAGACTATAAAAAATAATAACCTATGGAAAAATACTTTTTTTGGTTGCAGTTAGAGATTTTGCCCCCCCCCCCTTCCCATTACTAGTCATCTTTGGGCTTGTTCCCCCCCCCCCCCAGCCCAGTCTAGGAGGCAACATCTCATTATGGGAGGCATAATGTGCACAGATGGTCTCCTCAAATGGAAACAAAACATTACAAAGTCCAAATGGACTAACTTACAAACACATATTGCTGCTGCTGAAATATCTGCCACATCAGTGGAAAAAACTCTTAAATGAGGGGACTTTGGAGATCTTGTCTGTTGGTACTAAATTGGCTTCTTCTCCTATTTCTGTGTATTGGAAAAGAACTTCAGCTATCCCTTTTGTTTCCCCTTTTTCTGATGGGTATTCAATGTTTCCAACACCCGCCACCCGCCAAGTTGAGGCTGTAAAAATGGTAAAGCATTCTAACCATCTGGGATTGCAATCCCAACTGCAACTAGCTTTTAACCAACAGGAGTTTGTTCATCTGATGCAAAGCTAACATTAAAGCAACATTGGCTGCATCCTGACTGATAGGCACTAAAGTTTTTTTTATCCAGCCTCACCAAAATATAATGAGAATCGCCAGAATCAAACCTTATCCTAAAATAACTTCCATGCAATTATTTCCAGGGGCTGACAATTGGGCAACAGGATCCATGGTGTCATCTGTCATTTCAAATATCAAAGAAGTAATTCACTCCCTCACTTTCAACTTCATGTAAAAGACTCACTTTGCATCTATAATTGGTAAGACCACACAATATGTAATTCTTCTGTTTTCTTAGTCTGCGCAAACCCTACCTATTAGGAAGGTAGATTATCTAAACATTGGCATGTGCCATCTTCCATCACATACTCATTTTCCCCTGCATATAACGTATCTTAGCTTTATATTTGCAGGGTCTTAGACACAGTTCCACTGAAACTTGGAAGGTGTTTCCAGATGTGAGGCACTCAGACAACGACATATGGATAGAAATATGAAAAAATGACAAATGCTGTCTGGACTGTCCATAAAATTTGGTGACCAAGGCAGGGCAATTGCTTCCAGGGAGGCTTTTATAGAGCAACCTGAATCTCAAGGTCATCTTTCCTTACAAATACCAAGAAAGACATAACAGTCACTTTCTTGCTCTTGTCTCAGGTTTCATTCTTTTCACAAGCTGCTAACAACTGGCCTATATATATATTAATGGTTTTGAACAGCGTATCATTTCTCTGTGTGACGGGGTCTAGTAACTAACTATAGATGGTGAGGCCTGTTGCTTTCACTTCTCTTTCGGCAACCAGAGAAGAAGAGGTGGTATTCCTGATATATTTTTATAAGCATCATTCGCTAAGCACATGTCCTTAACCTCTCACTATTAACCTTGCAACATGATCGTTATTATATTTATTCAGAATCTACTGGCCCTTATTTCCAAATGGGTACATTCAAGATTTGAGTCTTAGTCCTACCTTTGTAATGAGGAGTGAACTGTTTCACTGCTGTTGGAAGAGATTCATAGAACCATCGTTCCTGGGAGACAAGGGGCTTGCAGACTGTGCAGTCATCATATTTCATCATACTCATATGTCCTCCAACCTGGTGGATGAATGGTTCCAGCAGGATTCCTTTCCTAGTTTCCCCAATATCCAGATTATTCTGCACCACCATGATGTAACCAGAGGTACTGGAGTCTTTTTCTGTACAATGTTGCTGGGTCTCAAATGGAGACACCCTCTAACTAGGATCAGAAGATGGCTTGAGGTTTTTATGCCAGCAAGTGAACTCAGCTATAAAGCATGTATACCTCCTGGCAGTTCAGTAATCCTTCCAGAACTTTTCTGCACCCTAGAGGATAAATTCAATAGCTGAGGGGAAGAGAAAAAAGCAAATGGTGTCATTCATCCTCCTGTAACACACACACTTATCCACTCCCTAGTGCAATTGTTACAACATATAACATTAAGTACCCTGGTCCATAACTTTGCACATGTTAAATGATTTCCTCACTTAGGGAAAAGTATTGTCTGGGCAGTATTGCCTGGGATTCCAGGCCTGAAAGATTAAAATGGATCCTACTTAGATTGCAGGGATAGCAGTAGCTGAGTAAAAAAAAAATGTGGAAAGTTAAGCTCGATGAGCTATCAGGTTAAGAGCTGCTCTGACAGCAGCCTAACTGGGCATTCCTACAGCCATCTAACACTAACCTATTAACATGGGACTCCTTCTCTCTCCTTGTTAAAGAGGATCCAGGTTGGGGGAAAAAAATACTTAATTTGTTTACCAGGGAGCTGCTCCCAACTAGCTTTTCAACCTTCATTCAGGGAGCCCAGGAGCAGAATGTTCCCTACCAAGAAAGTTATTAACATTGCTCTGTGAATAATAGTCTCTGGGCTTTAACAGTATGGTGTTAGCAAAAGGGATATTCACCCTTCTCTCGGGGAATCATTTTACCATCCATCTGTCCAGAAGACCCTTCAGGTCAGGACATTCCCTACTTCAGCACTAGGACTTGGAGAAGGGTTTTCTTTCTTCCTGTCCCTCCTGAAGTCACATCAGGGCATTTTATTTATTTTTTTTTTTTTGTGAATTCAAAATAAATTAAGCATATGTCCTGATGTCAGTTCAGGAGAAAGGAAGAAAAAAAAACACCTGTGGTTGTACCTCCATGTTGATGTAAAATGTCCTGATCTGATGGTTTCTTTAAAAAAGATAGATGGAGAGGAGGTGGGTTTCAACCTCCCCTCACTTCCTACAGCTTACTTGCCAAAGATTCAGGATTCATTCTCTTACCCTGTCTGTGTATACCATAGATATTCCTAACAGCTCCTCTGGAACTGACAACCCACTCAGTTCTGGTAGAGTCCTTCACTTTTGCACACATCACAACACGAAGACTGGGTTGACATTTCCCATTAGGTAATAATGTAGTTTTATGGACTGTGGCTGACAAAGATGGCTGTGGCCTACTCAACAAACTAAACAAGGTTTAGTGCAATATGTGAACCCAGCTATAGTTAAGCAATAGGTCAAGATGCCTTAACATAAAGTTGGTGCCATAAGAAACATTGCATTGTTATCTTTCAAGGTACACCCAGTACCTAAGGCATAGCCAATAAAGACTGTGATCATGCCCTACACATGTTGTGATTTTGTGGCTGAGGATGGTGGGTACTAGAGAGGGGGAGATACCCGCATTCTAATATGACCTGCCTTATACTAGTTTCTGAATAGAACTCTGAGGAAGGTCAGTAGAGCCAGGTAGGACCGTGGTACCGGCATCTTCATTTGGCTCAGGGTCTGGAGTAACAGCAGTATGTCTTTTGGCTCCATACTATCATTGATCCATTACAGGATGGGTAGCCTGCAAGCTGTTTCCAAGCCTATTTATTGTTGTCCCCAGTTTTAAGATTATGGCACTGAAATTTGACAGCAAACTGTTGAGCAACAACGTTACGTCTCCTGCCAATTTTCAGTGGGAAACTTCACACAAAAAGCAGTGTATTAGTCTAAACAGGTTTATATACCTAGAAAAATGTAAGAAACAAACAGGAAACAGGCAACCTCCCTCCCCCTGCCCCCCCAGCCATCTCTGCTTCTTCCAGCAACATTATTATGTCACTACCCTGCCCGCATATCCTTTGGCCACCAAAATAATCAAGAAAGATGCAGATAAGACTTAGAGGAACACATGGCAAAGAGTATTAAGACAAAAATCTTCAGGTTATTTAGAATAGGAAACTGGTTAGAATGATAGTTCGACAATTGGAGAATTACAGGAGTGCTAAAGGGGGATAAAGAAACAGCAGAGAAACTGAATGGAATTCTTTATTTCTCTCTTCACTGTGAAAGGTGTAGAACAGATGCCTGTGCCTCAGCTGGGTTTTCCAAGGGGAAAGCTGGACAACGGATACTAATAGTCATAAGGAGAGATTATGTTAGAAATTTGATGGACAAACTAAAGATAAATAAATCCCCAGGCCAGACAGTACTCACTCAAGAATTCTTAAAGAACATAAATATGAAATTGTTGACCTTTTCACAAAAATATGCAACTTCTCTTAAACCTCGGCATCTGTTACCAAGGTCTGAAACAGCCAGTGTGACCTAATTTGTTGAAAAGAGACTTATGGGTGATAAGGGAAATTATAAGCCAGTTATCCTCACATCTATTTTGAATTTGAAGTATTATTAAAGAGAACATAACCAAACATACAAGAACAAGCCTTGCTGAAAAGAACCCAATATGAGTTCTGCAAAAGTAAGTATTGTTTTGCTCGTCTTCTCAACTTTTTTTTTTGAGGGCATCAATAAGCATGTAGAGAAGGTGTTACTGTATGCTTAGATTTTCAAAAACAAAATCATTCACCATAGCAAAATCAGTTGTTATGGAATAAAAGGAGAGATGCCATCATGTCTTGCCATTAGGATTAGAAAAACAGGAAACAAGAGAGTAGGAATATATAGGTAACACTGGTGAGATGGGCATAATGGAACTGATACTTTTAAACTTGTATGTAAACTGTGAAGACCTTTGAAAGGGTGTCTCCAAACTTGGTGACTGTGCATCAAAATGGCAAATGCAATTCAGGGTAAACAAGAGTAAAGTGATGGACTGTGGGACAAAAAAGCTCCCAGACTTCATATATAAGTTAATGGGAACTGAACTGGCAGAGCCTAATCAGGAAAGGGATTTTGCAGTCAGGATGGACAGCATAATTGAAAATGTCAACCCATATGCAGCTGCTGTAAAAAAGGCAAATTCCATGCTTGGAATCTTTAGAAGGGAATTGAAGATAGAATTGCCAGTACAATACTTCTCTTAAATAACACTGAGGTGAGATCATGCTTGGAGTATTATGTACCAGACCTATGAGACATTATGTTTTCAGTTTGGAAGACAAGAGATAAACATCATCCAAATGCTAGAAAAAATGCTGATTTTAACTAGCAGAGAACAAGGGTGTATGCAGTTAATTCTGGATGTGTGCTGCACGGTGGCTTTTTACTTATAGTATTTAAACAGTAAAATTGCGAGCTTGCAAGTGTTTTACATTAAACTTTAAATTTAAATTTAATTTAATTTAAGCACAAACTGGAAGAAAGTTCAGTTAGAATCAAGGCAAGCGGTTTCCAAATAAATGTGCCATTTCAACATTTCATAAACTTTTTTAAAAAATGGTTTTGCTGACCTTACAGGAGGCCACATGCAGACTGGGGCAAGTCTGCAACTATGAAGAAATTTCAGCAAATAGTATCTATTAAAACACTCTCTGATAACAACAGCAAAGGAAGCAGTAGTCCTTCTGTATATTTGGACATTCTAATCCTTCTACTGCACAAAATTCTTGTTCTTCATTCCTGTCCTCATAGAGTCTAAGGATAGACTAGAAACCATCATGTGAAACAAATGCAAACTTTTCCTCAGTGCTATTAAATGGTAGCAGCTCATTTGGCCATAGGTTGAAATAATGTAAGTGGCTTAATTATTTTATACATGGCAATGGGCCTAAGCTTACAACTTCTTAAAAAAGAGCTGGGCTGTGCATGTGTGTGTTCAGTTTGGACAACAGTTGATTGGATTCCTCTGAATTTCTGAAGGTATGCAATTTCCAAACTTCATTGACTGAATCAGTGACTAGCAGTTCTGGGAAGCTAATGAACCTGCTTAGCTTCTTCCTTTTGTCCTGTGTGGGCTCTTCTACAGGCTACGGGACTGATTTCTGCTCATAAATTCAAAGGAATCATAATAATTTGATTTTCAGGCAAGGAGAACCAGCACCATCCTTTCACACCCTATACAAACTGCCTATATTGATTGTGAATGTATTAATGACACCCTCTTTGGAACTAGACTGCCCACTGTGTAATGTGGCTGCTGCAGATGCACTAAACACAATACTAGCACTCGTTATTGTGAGATGGTTAATTTTAACAGAAACATTGCAAACAAACTGTGCTATTTCCGAATGAAACAAGATTGATGGTCAGTACTGGCTGCTCACTGACCATTGTATTCAATGGCAAATGCAGAATTATCATTTTGGAGGCTGCAAAGCAATTTTGTCTGGCTTAGGGGTCAAATGTAATTACCACTGTAGTCAGATTTTTAGAAAATGTTACTCCCAAGAGTAACTTTAACTGGACTGTTACACATTCACGTTCCTTCCTGAAAAGCTCCAATTTTTAAGAGCATGCAGAGTAACACTGAGAAAAGGAAACCAAGCTCTAGCTCCAGACGTCTAAAAATAGTTGACTGGTGCAATCTGCTGACTGTTCCTCTGTGTAATTCAGTTTCCCATTACAGCCACAGAGTTATATATACGCAGAAGGCTCCCTGTTGATTTATACCTGCATTACTTAATGTCTGATCAACAGCTGCTTGTAGATAGAGGGGAAATATGCTTAATTTTAGCAGACTCTTTACATATTTCCATGTGGCTGTTTCGTGCATGATGACTAGATGCTGCATTATCCTTCCGTGTATTTCTAAATCTGCTTTTGCTCCTCTTCCCTCATCTAAAAGAATAACTATCCTTGGTGACAAGAGCATTGCAAATGAAAAGCTCCATTCTCTGCAAGGAGCCAGGTTTCAGCATTGATGCCATAAATCCTTGTTTGCACAAACCCTGAGCCCTTTTAATCTTGCATTTCCTTTCCTGAAAGAATATGATGTTCATAAAGTTTATAGCTAGTCCCAGCATCCCTCATGTACATGAAGCAAAGAAAGATACCATTTGTTTCACTGAAAGATTTATATGACTGCTTTGCAAAGCTGGAGGATTGCAGAAAAGATGGGAGTCACATTTTCCTGGATTGATTGGCCATTAAGATGCTCTGTCTCTTGCCAGGCTTTTGGAATAATGGGGGTGAGATCAGGTGTGCATGGCAGCACTAGTGCTTGATGTGCATTTAGTAAATATTCTATGGCTATCCTTTGTTATTTCCTTTTTTAATTATTTTTTTATAAAAGGTATAAGCCACAACTTTTCTAAGTTTGGATTCCAGGATGGTATGCATCAGATCTAAATATTCAGTGCAATAATTATATATCAGAAAGTTTTAATCAGAATACATATTTGGCTAAGCCCAGCCAGGTGGCAGCAGCTAGCCAACTTTGTCTGTTCTTGAAAAGCTAAATGGAATCAAATTTGGTTAGCATATGGATGGGAGGCCACAAGGAAAACCCAGGGTAATAAGATAGATGGGGAAGTAAAAAACAAGAACAAACATCCTGGAAGAAGGCCATAGCAAACACTTTTGTTGCCAAAAAGCTACATAGATAAGTCTACATAGTCACCAGGAGTCAAGCTTGACTCAAAGGAGGCATTTGACAGGGTGTGGCTCTGAATCATATTTCCCTGTGAATACTTGTCTAAGCAATCTTTCAGCCAGGTAAAAGCACCTGGCTTTAATATTTTCCTTGCAGTGTAGATTTGGGCCAATTCTTTTCAGAACTGGCTTTCAAAACCCAGCTGAATCAAAGAATATTCTGGAAATCTGCTTCTGATTCAGAGACACAAATACAGTAATTGCTTTCTCCCAACCCTGAAGAGGTTGAGCATGTGGCCTAGAACAGTGCTTCTCAACCTTGTCAACTTGAAGATGTGTGGACTTCAACTTCCTGAATTCCTTAGCCACACATCTTCAAGTTGACAAGGTTGACAAACACTGGCCTAGAATGATCTGGAAGATGCCCCTTGGTTTTGTGCAAGGTGTCCAGGGAGAAGGCAAACCTGTGTTCCTTTCTCCATTGTTTTCCACAGTGCTTTTATTAAAGCAAGCTGTGGTCCGAATTTAGTGGTGGCATCATACCCAAACAAACACAAGAGATGAGGGCACTGATGAGGCAAAGGGAATTTCCAGGAGCAGACAAGAACTTTGAACTTCATGATAAATTTCAAAAATAAAAAATAAAAATATACTTCTCTCTACCATCAAAGCTTAAACATACATTCCTTTGAAGCTGAACCCATGGGGAGTACCAGTGTTTATTTTCAGATAAGCATGCTTATCATTTTATTTATTTATTTATTTATTTAGCTTCTTATACTGCCAACTCCTGAAGTCTCTCTGTGGTTTACATTTGCAGCTGTATTTTAATTTTGCACTGATGATTTTGTCAAAGCAGGGAAGTGGGAGTGAAGAAATTACATGTTTGCAGAGGGTGCCTGCCCTTCACTAGCCTCTAGCAGCTCATCTGTCAGAAATATTTTGGTAGGACTAGGAGACTAATGTACACTGTTCTTGGTAATTGCTTCAGGTTTATATTTGGCTGACTAGTGGGAGCTTTTTCCTGTAATGTATCAAATCCCATTTGATTTCAAAGGCTATGACTATTTTACTAGGATTATCAAAAAGCATTTAAAAAGGATGGAGAAAACCTTTCCAAAACTACATCACTCAGGAAGGGTTAGTGTTTTAATGGAATAAGCTGACCACTGACCATATAAAAATAATTCATTTCCTCTCTATGCTTACAGCAACATTCAGGTCAGGATCTGGAAAGGGAAAAAACCTACAACCACAGAAGACACTGAGTTTTGTACTTATCCAAAGCAGTTCTTCACAGTCTCTTGGCCTTTTCAGTCATATCCTTCCAGATGTGCTGGACTTCATCGACCTTAATTACTATTTCTAGCCAGTTGAATCAGCTATGAGAGCTCAAGGTTTGAAAGTCAGCTCATTGGAGAAAATTGATTTAGCAAATCCTAAAGGCTGGCTAGTTATCTTAATTAGTTTGTAATAGAAATCATAACATTTTACACAGCCATCTCTAGGGAGAATTTATTATTCAGGCCTCTGGATTAATTTCATCCCTCATCACCCATACCAGCCCTGCTCCTTCCTGATCCAAATGGAAAAGGTAGTTTAAAGTTTAAAGATCAGCTCCAATAGACCATGTTTCCAGAATCAAATGGGAGAGTTTTCCTTAGAGTTTTAAAAAAATGATGAATACAGACCAATCCCATTAAAAACAGTTACTCACCTAGCTGCTCCTTTGCTGATAGTCATTGCATGCATGGACGCCAGTGGTTTTGTGAGTATCTCACAATCAGCAGGAATATGAATCCGCTTGGTTGCTTTGCAGCATGGCAGTCTTGCTAGGTTGTGTAGTCTTAGTGTGTGAGCTGCGAGTAGGAGAGGAAAAGGAACATGGACCATCACCTGACCTTCTTAGACATTCTTGGCAGGCATGTGTTATGCTCAGCCAACAGCTGATGCAATTGGACTGTAGGGGTTAAATGGAGACACGAGGAAAGAGAAAAACACCTATGACACTGAAGGAAACAAAACTGTGATTGTGGGCTGCCTCATCCATTTTGCTGTCTCAGGACAAACCAAAGGTCCACTGAATTGGTGCATGAGAAGCCATGACAGTCACTTGCCTCTGTGTGGGAGCATGTATCAGTATTTTTCACAGCAAGTAGCAGCACCATCTTCAATGCTTCTGAAACAGCTTAAGTGTGATCAGAGTTGGTTAGTATTGGAGACCACTAGGAAATCCCTAGGCTGTAGGCTATACTGGGAGGTAAAGAAACAAAAATAAAGAAACAAAGCAAATCCCAGAATAAAAGGCAATGGCAATCCCCTTCTGTATTTTTATCAGGAAAACGACACAAATGCATCCACATAGCAATCAGGAGCCGCCCCCCTTCCCCCAATACCTTTTCTTTCACTGAAAAGCTCGAAACAGTCCTGAGCTGATTAATGTCACAAGGAGAGAATAACACTTAGATGTTACTGGTAAAATCCCCAAATAGCATTGTTGGATATAAGAGTGCTTGCAGAATTCTACCAGGAGTCTGGCTGCTACGGTCCTCCATTTGTAATTTTCTTGGGTTTCTCCATCACTTCTCTCTCTCTCTCTCTCTCTCTCTCTCTCTCTCTCTCTCTCTCTCTCTCTCTCTCTCTCTCTCAGAAAAATCAATTAAGGAGGAAAAGACAGAACTGCTTCATGGTGCCTTTTAGTTAGTAGCAATAGGAGGCGATTCCCCCACCCTATCCTTATTCACATTTGCTGCTGTTCCTCAGAGCATTTCTTCCTACCTCTGACCATCATCATTTTCACACACCATCACTGTGTGTTTGTTTCTTTACTTCCTTTGTTTGTTTCTCCCTCCCTTTGAGCTGCTTTTTACATGGGGCTCACTGGATACTTGTGGGGTAGAGCCTGTAAGTCATGTGGTTTGGTTTAGTTTTAACTCTGAAATCCAGTAGATCTTTGAACTTAGGCGGATTTACAGGCATTTGGTAGGATTCTCTTCCTCTTGCTTAGAGGTATTTTTCATGCAAGTTTGGACATTTGGGTGATGTTGGACATTTGGGTGAACATGGTACTTTCTGTTGGAGTAAGCAGGAGCTGTTGGTCTCAACAGAAAGCAGCCCTTGGACAACCTGGTCAGGACTAAGCAGGGCTGGGCATAGTTAATACTTGGATGGAAGGTCTCCAGAGAATATCAGGGTTGTAAGATAGATTGAGAAACCAGAAAACACCTCAGAAGGTGGCTGCGGCAAAATACTTCTATCCTGTGGTCAACAAAACTACCAAGAAATCACTTGGAGCTGAGCATGACCTAAAGGAGAACTTCATTTGTTTCTTATTTTTGTAATCTTTAAACAGAAGTAGATTATGTCTACAATCAGGACATCTTTGGATACCATTTCCATTTTTTCTTGAAGCTGAATGTAATGCAAACAGGGGCTAGAAGGTAGACTGGGTAAAAATATCTTTTTTTTTTTGTCAGCTTCCTAATTATGTTCATAAGCCCAAGGAGAGTGGATGCCCCCCTTTAGCATTTTATGCCCCCCTCTCCCAGTCTTGGCTTTTTGTTTAAGAAACAATATTTTGTTTTCCCTTTTGAGAGAAAAACTCAGTGTTGTATTGCAGTGTTAGGTCTGTTTTCTATGGACAAGAAGAACATTGATAATATATTGGATTTTAACTAATTTACCTCAAAATATACAATGAGACCCAATATGGGAACAACGTCAGTCTCTCTAATCTAATTAGCTCAAGGAAAACCAGGCTGCTCCTGCGAGCTTCCTTTAGGAGCTGCTATAGGCCAAACTATAAAATGTGGAAGGTGAGATTTGTGAATAAGAGCAACTATAATTAAACAAGTAATTCAAAACTGCTGGGAGAAAAGGGAGATTGGATCAAGATTGTAGTTGCCAATGTAATAGTGTGTGCAAATAAATAAATATGAATAATCCTTTCCCCCTGCGCTATCTTTCCAATGACTTCTGAGACTGCTACTATCCATGGTTAAATGTACAGATATAATTTGAGTACCTGTATATTTTTACCCTCCAAGGCAAATAGAAGCTTCCAGAAAATATTTTTAATTAACGGGATGGTACAGGGGGTAATTTCCCTCAGGGCTATACTTCCAGCTGCCAAGGTTACTATGAATACTATTAAAAGGAATGGGGGTGGGGAAATCTGATTCATAGATCCCACTTTGGGAGCCAGGCAAATGTTCAAAGCCTCCAGTCTCAGATCATGCCAAATGCAAGGGAGTGGCAAGGCTCTATGAAATGCTGAGAGGTACAGGCCAAATTAGCTGAGGCAGAAGAAAAGTGAGATGAAATAAAGCAGAGGGAGGCAGCAAGAGCAACCAATACTTTTAGCGTTAGAATATCATTTTTCTCTAGGATATGCTCCTAAAGTAGGTATTTCTCCAAAGCATACAAAAAGCAAGAGAAGCTGTGTTTGTGAAAGAGGACACCACCAGTTGGGGTGGAGGGGCAGAATTTACCTCTTCCAGCCATTAGACATGGACATGGAATGCACAGAACGTTCTTGGAAGTGATACATTACTGCAAAAATTATGGGGATGTTTCAGAATTCAGTCCCGTGGTGGGTCCTGAAAATGGAATCTGATTGGAATTAGGCAGCTCTTGCAGGACAACCAGCCAAAGCAAAGCAGATTCTTATCATTTGGCCAGGTCAGATCATAAGGTAGGGCTTGATCTTCTCTCTCACACACACACAAACACAAATCCCAAACTCTTGCAGGTCAGCCTGACCACTATTGACGCATCCTCTTCCACTTTTGTTGCAGATGAACATAACTGTGAAGAACATTCTGTGTGTTCTATATAAATTCCAACTGGCTGTTCATAGATGTCATAGATGCTGTTCCCAAAATTGGTAGTGTCCAGTTTCTCTTTCACTGACAAATGTACTGTTGATCATTTTTCTTCATGTTGGTACCCCCCCGTTTTGTTGAACTATACCAGCTGGGGTGGTTATGTATTTCTACTTGCTCAGCTGACCACTTCAGTGATGATGATGATGATGATGATGATGATGATGATATAGGTGCCCACTCTGGTAGACTCTAGGTGGCTTACACAATCCAAAATAGATAAATAAATAAATAAATAAATAAATAAAAACAGTTAAAAACATACACATTTTAAAGGTTTCCCTGAATTACCTATGGTTTTAGACTGCAAAGTTAGCAGAGTATGCTAATAACTTTAATAACTGCAGAAACATAATTGCATATTCCTAAGTATACTGCATGCACCTCCTAGTTGGTGGGATATAGGCAAGAGTGTGTTGGTTTGCAAGATAGTCTCCAAAATAGAGATCTTAGCTTACATAGAATAGCACAATAATAGTAATAGCATACTTGTGATAAAGCTGGATTTTGGCTCTACGTGGGGTGTACTGCCCAAACTGACTGGCAGTGTTCTTATTGTTAGCAGGGAATGCTGCATGTGGTCAGGGAATGCCTAAGGTGTGGCCTAGTTTGCTCTTTCTTTTACTATTATATGAAAATCTTGATAAATCAAAGCTGTAACATGCCAGAGGCCAATATTTATGGGCCCATTTGGTGATAAACATGATATATGGAAGACTGCAACTAAGAATGTAAGAGGAATAAAGGATAAAGAATAAATAGAGGAAGAAAGAATAAAGAATAAATAAAGGAAGGAAGGAAATTAAAGGAAGAAAAACAGGAATGCTTGTGTCCATAAAAGTAAGAGAAAGGAGGAGGATATAACAGATCTGAATGAAGCTGATCTGATCTTGTGAAGTTGAATACATGCATGGAAATATGTTATTTATTTACTTATTTATTTAATTAATTTTTATCCCGCCTTTATTATAAATGGGTAGGTTTAATTATGAATGAAAGGGCTACAATGTATGTCTAAAAGTATGAACTAATATTACCTACATTGTTGTGGATGTATATGAAAGTAGGGATTCAGAGGCTGGTGACTCAGTGAATGTTAACATTCCACTAGATCATGATAATGAATGAAACAGGAATAAGTTTTAGGGGAAAAGGTGTAAAATTCTGAATGAATATGAATATGCAACCTGTGATGTGATATTAATGGATGGGTGGAAAGAGGGCGAGAAAGTACATAACTTGAAGACCCAGGAATGAAGGGAAATGGTGACTGATTGATCAGTTTCAGATTAGAAAAAGATTTCTTTATTTCAGATATATGATTTAACCATAAGTCTGTTGATGCACATATATGGCAAAAGAATGAATATAAATTTAAAAGCACAATTTGATTGTTTATGTGTTTTAGAAAATATTGAAGACTTGAGAAGTTCCAAAGAGCTTTTGTAGCCTGAGTGACTGCAGGCTGAAATTCTGCCTGTTGCTGGTTTTTTTCTGGACTTTGGTTAGGAGGTCTTTATTTATAATTTTTTATTCATATTTACTGGGAACATTTTATGTGATGAATATTTGTTTGTCAGCTGCTGGCAGATTATGGCTGGCTACAAGTTGAATAAATTAATCCAATGAATAAATCAATTAGATAAAGGGTGATGAAAGGTTCTGAATTTAGGACAGATTATGATTTGGTAGTGTCAAGAATGCATCTTAGGGGAAAATGGGCATGAAAGAAAAGAAAAAGAAAGAAAGAAACCAGAATGAAAGTAGAATGACTGCAAGAAGAGAAACTGGGAGACCCACAAGAAGTATTAGAAGACGGATTAATTTCCTTATTGAATGAATGGAAAATGAACATAAGAAAAGATGATGAGAAAGCTCCTTGGAATAGAATGTTACAGAACTTACTGCGTTTGTGAAGTCAAGCAAGTGGGACATATGAAAAAGATGCTTGGTAGAATGCTGAAATGGAAGAGTCTGTGGATGAGATATAAGAAATTGCAAAATGAGGCTAAAAAAAGTATAATGTGTATAGAAAGAAAATGATAGCTACAAAGAATGCAATCAAAGAGAGCAAGAAACAATGAAGTTGGAAAAGGGCAGAGAAAATGCCTCTTTCAGTGGAAATAAGCTGTTTTGGAAGTGGGTGAGAAAACTCAACAAAGAACCTCCGGTAGATTGAATGGAATTAAGAATAAAAGAAATGTTTTGGGTTGAAATTAAGGAAAGGCAGGAAAGAATATTTTCAAAACCTGTATGGGAACAGTGGTGATATATTGATGAGTGAACTGAAAACAAATGTTATAGACATATTTATTTATTAAATTTAATTTCAGCACTGCCCAAAGGGGCTCTGGATGGCCAGTTTGGTCTAGTGGTTAAGGCAATGGTCTAGAAACCAGGAGACTGAGAGTCTTAGTCCCACCTTAGGCATGAAAGCCGGCTGGGTGACCTTGTGCCAGTCACTCACTCTCAGTCCAAATCACCTCACAGGGTTGTTGTTGTGGGGAAAATAGGAGGAGGAAGGAATATTAGGTATGTTTGCCGACTTGAGTTATTTATAAAAATAATAAAAGCCGGATAGAAAATAAATAAAAATAAAATTATATATATATATATATATATATATATATATATATATAATAATAATAATAAAAATACAATAAGAGAAATAACAAACAGGAATTAACAAAATGGCAGTCTAGACAACTCACCACAAAACAGATACAACATATGTTAAACCCTCCAATAAGGGGATCCTATTAATGTTAATGTCCAAGAAAAAAATGGATAAAAAGGAAGTCATAATGTAGACTAAGAATGAGAAAGTTGGAAGGAAAAAAAAAGCTGTGAGTGTTGGTGGTATAACTGGAGAAATGTTAAAATATACATGTGGTTTGCTTATGGAGAGGCTATGCAACTTATTTAATGTGTATAAAGAATGCATTTGTGACCAATGCTTGGAAGCATACTGTTTCTGTTCCCTTGTGCAAAGAGAAATGTAATGAGAGTGAAAGCAAACCATAGAGGGAAACTAATCTGTTAAGGGCACCTGGGAAGGCATCTGGCAGAATTCTGACTGAAAGGGCCTGGGCGGTGACAATGCATAAAGTTGAGAAAGTGCAGTTTGGCTTTATGTCAGGCAAAGGGTTTGCAGACCAGTTTTTTGCTCTACAGCAGTAACTGAGGAACGTGTGAGAGTAGTGACCAGTGTGAAAGAAGTGCGGTGAGGTGGTGTAGCCACAGAGGGAATGGATGAAGAATCAATTACAACATACACAGACACACAGACTGCATGGATTGAGAGGAAGGGCAACACCAAAGAGGTTATGATTGAATAAAGTTGATGAGATCCTTCAAAACAAAGGGGTGAGAAGTTTAAAGAACAAAAGGCAACTTATGAATCAGTGTATAAATATGGTTGGAGCAAACATGGTTTGCAAGGATAGAAAGGCATGGAAAGGTATAGTGAATGGTGTGGGGTTAAACTTTCTGGAAGCATCTAGGTCAGCTACATATTCCCAATATTCTTTTAAATACATCTAACCTGTTTGACTGTACGGTCTATTTTGGATCCTCTTGGTACATATATCATAACTAATCATTAGCACTACACAGTGATTCATGCAGAGGAATATAGTAGCAAAGCAAATTTTGCAGTATGAAAAATGATGAATTTTCGAGGAAGAAGAATGTATGGTCAATTCTAAAAGACTCTGGAAAGCTTTATTTTTAAGTAGAATACTTTGTTCATTCATTGGGTAAATTTATCAAACTTATCTTGGTCTTTCGCTCTGAATAACCTAAAGACCATCATCTCTCCCATCTCAGGGTCATTGCTGAACTGACTCTTCAGCCCTTGCTTCTAATGTCTAGTCCATAGACTGCCTTTTAAAAATGTATAGGCAATTCAAAAGTTATTTGACTAATCTTTCTTCTGGCTACATCAGGACTGGGTAAGAGGGTGAAAGCAGGTTATTAGCTTTGTTTAAATGAACTTAAAGATTCAGTGTAATGGTATGAAGAAAGTCAAGCAAGGGGAAATTTAAATTCTGATCTTACTTTTTCTTTTGCAATCTGGAGAAACTCTCTTGAATACTTCTGGGAGATTCACAGGACCATAAACAACAGTCTGTTTATGAAGGAGATAATGACTCCATCTTAAGCCTTGGTATGAATGATAGCTAATGGTTGGTAATTCATTGACACAATGTCTTACTGGGGGAGTGGTAGTCTGCCCAGAATCTCCAGATTACTGGTCTAGAATGTTTCCCCTTTTTCTCTGCTTAAAATTGCCTACAGATAGGAAAGTAGCATGTCATAGCTAAAACCTCTGTAGGAGCTCTTTGCCTGTTGCAGTTCTGGTCTGTTACTTCCAGAGGTAACATCTGAATACAGAAGTATAACCATGGCACAGATCTGCCTATAGGAAGTAAATATGGCCATATCGCAAAAAGGTACTGTGTGTGCCCCTCTCTGCAAATCTCAGTCCTTTAGGATATACACTAAATGTGCAACTCACAACAAAACACCTACGCACATAAAACAGCATCAGCCAGCATACATACTGACTGCTTGGACATAGCCTTCCAGCAGTTTCATTTCTATATACTGACTGAGCTAAATTTTACAAAGCGAAGTAACAGATATCTAGCAGCATCTAGGGCAGCATTTTTTGAACTGGGCACCATCCAGCACAGCTTTGGCCAAGAATTCTGGGAATTGGTGGTGGACAGGGATGATATTCAACTTGGAGAAAGCTGATTTAAGAAGTAATTGCATGCTAATTTACTACCATATGTAAAGTGGGGTAAACTTTCTGGGTAGCCTTAGGCAAGTCAGAGTTCCTGTGCTAAGAATATCAGGCAGTTATGGTGGAGATCAATATAAACGTATAGTACTGCTGCAGCCAATTGAAAGCCTTAGGCTTGAGCGATAAAGTCATCTAAATAAAAATTACAGCAGTATGGCCTTCCCACCTCATACCCTGAAAACAATTAACAAAGCTTCAGCATTTCATTGTTGGACTTTACCAGTCCAAGGGCACTTTCCCTGATTGATTCCAAATGTTCGAACCATACTTTGCTTAGAAAGATGAACTTAGGACAGCATGTCATGTACGGACCTCAGAATACAACACCAATTAACCTCAAGCCAAGTAAACAAAACGTAGAGAGTATTTACTCTTTCTGCAAAAGCAGTTTATTACTCAGAATGGATTTGGGGGGGGGGGCTGATGTAGCCCCTTAAGCATAATGCTTCCCATCCCAGGAAAGTCAGTCAGGATGTGCAGCAGTACTTTTCCAAATGATTTCATCTCTTTCTATAACTTGGCGAGTAGAAGAGAGAATTGAGATTCCAGACTGTACCATTATGGCATTCTCTGTGGCATGAAATGTGGAACCATAGGAAAGGTTATCTTAATACTTTCCAGCAGTGGTTTTCTGACCTCTCCCCCTCTAGTGCTCCATCTCCCCAATGGTTGCAGGATGTACAATGCTGGGCTTCTTGGACAGCAACTATTTGAAGCAACTCCTTGTCAAGCAGGACTTGGTGGTGACCCAAATGGTTTAAAGTAGCCCTTCTTAGCCTGAACAACCTCTGGAAGTGTGGATTTCTGCTCCAAGAATTCCTCAGCCAGTGTGATCATCACAGTCAGATGCAACGACTTCTCAGGATTCTTATGTGCTTACATGGCTTTATGCTTTGAACAAAGAATCTAGATGTTTTCTCATTAAAACAGTTTTTCCATTTGGCAATAAGTGTATTTATATGAGGCATAAATTGTTCAGTAATGGACTGTGTGATAGAGTGAATATGCAGGCTACACATTGGCTCAATGTACATTCTATTCCCACTTTCTGTTCTCCCTTAAACTTGGTTTCCTAATCTTATGAAGCAGCTATAGACTCAACACAGTGAGTGTTCATTCCATATTTCTACATAACTCTCATCTGTCCACAACATGTTCTGATGAAGAAAGATTTTGCCTACAAGAAAATTATGTCAAATGATGAGTAAATCTCTAAAGGCAGAGTATTCTGCTTTGCCATTTTTGCTACTGACAAAAAAGGCACCACTTCTGGGATTTGTTTGCTAAACTGTTATTATTATATCTGTTTGGTTAAACCGCTGAGCTGCCGATCGGAAGGTCGGCGGTTCGAAACCGCGTGGCGGGGTGAGCTCCCGTTGCTCGTCCCAACTCCTGCTCACCTAGCAGTTTGAAAACATGCAAATGTGAGTAGATCAATAGGTACCGCTTCGGCGGGAAGGTAACGGCGTTCTGAGTTGTCATGCTGGCCACATGACCCGGAAGTGTCTATGACAACACCGGCTCCAAGGCTTAGAAACGGAGATGAGCACCGCCCCCTAGAGTCGGACACGACTGGACTTTATGTCAAGGGAAACCTTTACCTTTTTACCTTTTATAAAATCTAATTCCATTGTTGGAGCAAAGGAACCATCTGGTTGATAGATTGGCTTTTTATGTTTGGTTTTCTTTTATCATCCTTCTAAAGTTGAGCTCATATAACATTTACAATTTTCTTAGACTTTTCAGAAAGGTTTTTTTTTGCTGCTGACTCAATTAGCACAAAACAGTTACTTAACACATGCTAACCCTCATCAGTATTCTTGCAGTGACATAATTCATATGGGTGAAATACAGGCAACCAGACAGATTGGCAGCCAGTGGCTTCCAGAATCACCAGGGTGAAGAACTTGCTAAATGCTACAAGGGAAGTATCTATTGGGAGACAAAGGTTCCTTTGAAACTTGCAAGCAGGTGTTTCCAGCTACTCTTGGCATGTCTGGGGCAAGCATGAACTAATTTTCCAAATGAAGCTATTGATCGCTTTGCAAAATAGGTACTGTATAGAAGTTGTCAAAGTTTTATATACTGTCTTTCTGCCAGCATACAGAAAGTTCAACCCATTAGTTGCTGCAAGCATTTAGAGTCTGGAATGCAAGTGAAAATCTACTGGAGCCACAGCTAATCCATGTGATGTCTAGAATGAAGTTTTCTCAGATATGTATCTAAATGCAATAAGAGGATGTTGTCCCTAAACACAATCTTTTCTTGTACAAATAAGAATTGATCCCGATTCTTACCTCTAAACCATTTATTTATCACACTCCTGGCTGCCCAGATCCCAGATAACTCTCGGCAGCTTCACAGACTAAAGGCAGAATATAATATAAAACAGTACAAAACAAAGCATAAAACATAACTGGCATATTGAGGGAAACCACAAAAAGACACAACATAGCTTCTCTGTACCCAATACTAAAAGGGAACCTATTCAACCCATCTAGTCTCAGGCTTGGGACACAATCGAAGTGAATATTTGTAGCTCAGGGTTGAACTGTGGAGTCCTTGGTGCTCTCTGAGCCTTGTTGTTTTCTTGAAGACGTTTCATTGCCAGACTAGGCAACATCTTCAGTGCAAAGAGGGAGTGGGCCTTGCTCTCAGTTTATATACTGTGGCTTGCCCTGCTTGTGTTGGTAGGGGTGTTGTTCTCTCCTTGGGAGTTCTTTGATTGGGCTGTTGTTTGCTGCTTGGTTGATTGCCTGAGTTAATAGTTCCTTGATTAGGGTGTATTGTGCTGTTTGATGGTTCATCTGGTGTTAATCCTAGTGTTGATTTTTGCATATCTGGGTGTTGATTGTTGGCAAGGGAGTGTACTGGTCTTTTGGCTTTTCTATTGTCTCTTTTGAATAGTATGTAAATGTTGTTTACCTCTATGTGTCTGTTGATGGCTGCTTTGTCTGAGTGCCAGGCTTCCAGGAATTCTCTGGCGTTTTTGGATTTGGCTTGGTTTAGGATGCTCACAGTTTCCCAGTTGAAACTATGGTTGAGTCTGTCCATGTGTTGTGAAATTAAGGAGTTCTCACTGTGTCTTCTGACTGCTAGTTGGTGTTCGTGGATGCGCTCTGCTAGTCTTCTGCCTATCTGTCCTACATAGTGGCTGTTCCAGTCTTTGCATTGTATGTTGTAAATAACTCCTGTTTTTTCTTCTTGGGCTATTGGGTCTTTTGGCTTGCTTAATACAGTATGTTTTGAAGAGTTTTAGTTGGTTTATGTGCTACGGTGATGTCATGTGATTGTAACAGTCTGTGGGTGATTTCTGAGATGTTTCTGGTGTATGGCAGTGTTATCCTTTTCATAGTTTCCATTGGTTGGGTTGTAGTGGGTTGGGTGGTGAGGCACTTTTTTGATAAAGTTGAGCGGGTATCCATTTTGTTGGAAGATGCTGTACAGATGATCTTTTTCTTTTTTCTTTTTTTGGGACACAAGGCAGGCACAGTGAGATCTGCATGGATATCTGGGGGGCTTTCTGCTTCAATGGACAGGTGCTGCAACAGAGAAGAGAACAGATAACACTATTTAATTGATGGGACCTGAAGCAGGCCAACGCTATCAGAGTGAATAGGATGGGTACACACTACAGGAGACAGGCAGTCCCTCGAGTAGCTAGGTCCTCATGAAGGGTTTTATAGGTGATAACCAGATCCTTGAATTGCACCAGGAAGCCAACTGGCAACCAGTGCACCACATCTAGCAGGAATATTACATGGGCATAGTGAAGCTTGTCCATCATTGCTTGTGCCACTGCATTCTGGACCAGCTATAGCTTCTTGGTGAGTGTTAAGGGCAGCCTGTGTTGCAGTAGTCCAACTGCAAGGTGACCAAGGTATGATGACTGTGAGGAAGGCCTCTCAATCCAGGAATGGATGCACCTGACACATAATGGGTACACCTGACACACAAGATGAAATTGTGCAAAGGCCTTTTTGTCTATAGCTTTTCAAGTAGGAGTTGAGATTCCAGTAAGAACCGCAGGTTGCACACAAGTCCTGAGCAGGGCAGTACAACCCAGCCTTAGGAATAAAGATGGAAAATTTCCCAGAATCAGAAGGACCCAATGCTCAAAGCCACTTGGTCTTGCTAGAGTTCTGCCCGGGCCTGTTGTTCCCCATCCAGACACCAACAGCCTCCAGGTACTGGGACCAGATTTCAACAGCAGTGCTTGGTCAGTTTGCATAAGATGTATAACTGGAAATGATCAGCATACTGATGATATGGGACCCCAAACCAATAGATGACCCCCCAATGGCCCCATTGGGGGGTCATCTATTGGTTTGGGGTCCCAAGTCATCTAGATGTTAAACAGGAGGAATGAGAGCCTCAAGTCCTTAGGCACCCCACAAACTAGGGGTTTTAGGCTTGATGTCCCACCTCCTATCAACCTGATTGGAACCAGCTGCAGAGAAAGGAGGAGACCTCTCAGAGAGGCAGACACCACCATATGGACCCAGCCACCTGTCATCTCCTGAGCATCCTTCACCAGCCAGGAGGGACAAGGATCTAATAAACAGGCAGTTGTGCTGACAGTTCCACGGATCATGTCCACTTCCTCAGGAATCAGAGGATCAAATTCTTTTGAGATAACCAGGGCAGATTGTGCCTTTGTCATTTCACTGGAGATAACCTGCCCAGTCAGAGTCCATGCTGGCTGGGCAATTCTGGGAGTTGAAGTCCACCCATCTTAAAGTAGCTAAGGTTGAGAAACACTGCCTTAGGTATATGCTATATATAGTAGTATGCATACATACATACATACACACAAACACACACACACACGCTGGGTATACAAAAACCAGGCCCCATAGACAAATTGTTATATAAATTACATTAAATGTTTGGTTGCCATTTTTGTCTAAATACATCCTTACTTGTTTGATGCATGACCTTTGAACATTCCTAAGTAAAGTAAATTTTCTCTGGAAAAAAAAATTAACCATATTGTGATTGGCCTGAGGGGCCTGACTTTTGGAACAACATGTATATTTTAAGCCTCACATCAACAATTCTCCTAGAGGCACTTACATACATAGGAAAAATACAATAGCATAGAATATAGAATAAAAATATTCTATCTACAAAATTACAATATTTAAATGCAATATATAATAAAACAACATAACCAATTAACCACCAGCAGTAAGAATTACAGTAATGCAGTCATAATAGAACAGGCAATATATTGGGGTCAGGCAATGGGTATGTATGTATGTATTTTATTTATTTATTTATTTAAAAGCCACTTGCTAGATTCTGACTAAACTCTTAAATCTATAACTGGCCCATTTTCTTCCATGGCAAATGAGTTCTTAGTCATGACGCAGCTTGTTTGCTCACTCTCTGTCCCTGGCAACTTTGAGGATGTTCATTCTGACTTGTCTAATTACTAGCCTGTTCCACAGTGTTACTTACACTGACATTTCAGCTGGTCCCGATCAGGCCAAGAAAGAGCACCGTGTAACTAGGCCAAACAGTGGTGATAATCCCTGCCTTGCCCCTATCAGCCAAAGGGTCCCAGAGTAGAAGCTGGCCAAGTCTAGTTCTCATTTTTTAGTGACAAGGAAAAGTACCTCCCCTGGGTCAGTTCTTGCCTAAGATAGCATGAGATCACGAGGCAACCACATATGGCACATTTTAGATGCCATTAAAAATAGCCAATTGTTCATTAATTTCACAGCAATCCTATACTCCTGTCTCAGGAGCATAAGGGGAGGGGAGAAAATATGTCACTCCTCTTTGGCACAACCTGTAGGAGAAGGGGAAACAGAACGAAAATGTTTGGAAAAATCTCCAAATAGGTTAGAAGCATCAGTCATGTCCACAGCAACCCAGGAAACGCTATCAAAGCCTACCAGTCAAGGATTATGTTAGTCAGGACACATAGCAACAGCCATCGCTTCCCAATGGAGACAGCTAAGAAATTTACTACAATGGGAATTGATTTCTAGCACATATCCCAGGATCTCAGCATGGAGAACATTGCATGATTGTCCAATCGATCAATCAATCAATCAATCAAATGTATTCAATGCCTCTGTGCATATCAATTCTCCTAGTATAGGTGGAATTTATACTTCTCTGTGCTGCTCAAAAGCTCCATTTTGAACTTCTACACACATCTGGAAGAAAGGAGAGACTACATAGCTTATAGCTACTGTATAGCAGCCTCTCTGGGTAGGGCCCTTTAAGATTTAGATTTATTAGGATGAGCAATGACGAACAGTTATGGAGAAGGACCAACATATACAAGGCTTTCTGCTGCAGAGGAACACTGATACCTGCAACATCTAGGGGCTCATTGTATAGGGGAATGAGGTTGAGAAGCAAAACAATGGTGTGGTCCAGTCACTGTTTTGCACATTGCAAGCTCCACAGAGTACATCCTTGACTGTTCACTCACAGCAGTAAAGTGCTCTAGAGCAGGAAAAACAACTTTAGCTCATCCTTTGATGTGTTTAGATAACCTATAATGTTGAAATGGAAAGTATACATTATGGGTTCAGTTGCACATTGTATTTCTTTTTCTAACAAGGCTTGCTATATCACTAAAAGGCAAACTTAAGTCATGGCCTAAAGCAATACTTGTTGTCAATATGATGAATGAGGGAACAGATTCTTCTTAAGAACATTGATTCATGTTAAGGAAAGGTGAGATGAAGAGCTGATATCATAAGAAAAATACGAAGTTTTAGCCACAGCCACACAAATATTAGCGTGCGCACGCTCTCTCTCTCTCTCTCTGCTGCATGGTCCAGCAGAGGCCCTGGTTGCCACCTGGAATAGGGAGGCAGCTGGGGCCTTGGACACAATTGTGCCCATGAGACCTCTCTTGTCCCATTGAACCCGACACCCACCATGCTTTATGGAGGAACTGAGGGTTCTGAAGAGGATTAAGAGACATCTAGAGTGCCGCTGGAGGAAGACAAGGACCGAACCTGACCGAACACAAGCTGGAGCTGCTACTAAGGCCTACCTTGTGGCGGTAAGAGTGGTGAAATGTCAATATATCTCCACTCTTATTGCATCCACAGAATGCCGCCCAGCAGTCCGGTTTAAGATCACTCAATTCCTTTTGGGAAAGGCGGGCCCAGTGATCTACTGTCATGTTCACCGTTCCAATGTTCCTGGTACATCGTAACGTTTCGCATGTCGTTTACCTGATACATGTTTGATCTGGGAAGGGAGGAGGATTCCATCTCGGGGAGTCGTTATCTGTTGGCTGCTGGTTTGGAATGTGTTTGGGTTATCTCATTGTGTTCAAGGTTACTTTCCCAGGATCAGTAGAAAATGGTTACCAGCACCTGGGGGGCGGGGGGAGTTTGCTACGGCCGGGCGAGGGGAGGGATTACGTTTTGAGCCGAGGGTTTTTAGTTTGTATTTGGCGCGCTTTTACTCATTCTCAGCTTTCTCTGTATTTGCATACTATTCTTACAATAAATCAGATATCATTAAGTACCTGCTTGTGAGTCTGGCTCTGTTAGGATAGGCAATCATTACATCTACCTGCAGGGCCGTGTAGAGTTTTCTGGGCATCTGGAGGATAAAATCGCTTGGATCTGTTCCAAGTTGGATTCCAAGCATCTGGCATGGCCTGTGGAGATGCCTGTGGAATGTACTTACCCAGTTATCTGGGAACAGTTTGATCCTGTTGGGCTTGAGGAAGTGGACAGGGTCCTCCAGACTGTAAATGCCACCACTTCTCAATTCGGTCCATGTGCCTCCTGGTTGGTAAAGGCAGCCCAGGAGGTGATGTGTGTTTGGGTCCAGGCGATGGTGAATTCATCCTTGTGGGAGGGAGTGTTCCTGGGTGCATTTAAAGAGGTGCTGGTGCACCCCCTCCTCAAGAAACCATTGCTGGACCCTACCATGCTGGACAATTTTTGTCCAGTCTCCCATTTTCCCTTTTTAGGGAAGGTGGTTGAGAAAGTGGTGGTGCTGCAGCTCCAGAGGATCCTGGATGAAACAGATTATCTGGACCCTTTTCAGTTAGGTTTCAGGTCCGGATATGGGACAGAAATAGCATTGGTCGCACTTTTGTATGATCTCTGGTGGGAGTGGGATGGGGGCAGTACATCCATCCTTGCTCTTCTTGACCTCTCAGCAGTCATTGACCTTTCAATACCATTGACCATGGTATCCTTTTGGGTCGGCTCAGGGAGTTGGGGGTGGGTGGCACAGTTGTGTGCTGGTTCACCTCCTTCCTCCAGGTCTGGTCCCAATCGGTGGTGATAGTGAGCGAGAGATCTGACCCATGGCCCCTCCTTTGTGGGGTGCTGCAGGGTTCGGTACTCTCCCCGCTCCTTTTTAACATCTACATGAAACCACTGGGTGATATCATCTGTCACCATGGGATGAGGTATCATCAATATGCAGATGATACCCAACTATACATCTCTGTCCTGGGTGATGTAAGTGATGCTGTGACCACCCTCTCTCAGTGCCTGGAGGCTGTAGGGGTCTGGATGGGGAACAACAGGCTCAAGGTGAACCTTGGTAATATGGAGTAGCTGTGAGTTGGGGGCTCCTCTATATCTGGGAACTTATCATCTTTGGTTCTGGATGGAGTTGCACTGCCCCAGACAGACCTGGTGCAGAATCTGGGGGTCCTCCTCAAAGAGCAGGTGGCAGTCATGGCCAGGAGGGCCTTTGCTCAATTTCGTGTTGTGCACTAGTTACGCCCCTTCCTGGATCGGGAAGCCCTCCAGTCAGTCACTCGTGCCCTAGTCATCTCCCCTATAGACTACTGCAATGCACTCTAGATGGGGCTACCCTTGAATAGTATCCGGAAGCTGCAGCTAGTCCAGAATGCAGCTGCGCGGGCTATCTTAGGTGCCCCGCCCAAAGTTTGGCACCCGTAAAACCTTTGCTGCGAGAGCTGCATTGGGTTCCAGTCTGTTCCGGGTCCAATTCAAGGTGTTGGTTATCACCTTTAAAACCCTACATGGCATGGGTCCAGGGTACCTGAGGGACCGTCTCACCCCCATTACATCGACCTGTCCCACCTGGTCAGGCAGAGAGGGCATATTACAGTCCCTGTCCATGAGAGATTGTTGATTGGCGGGGCCCAGGAAGAGAGCCTTCTCTGCCGTGGCCCCTGCCCTATGGAACACTCTTCCCCTAGAAGTGAGGCAGGCCCCCTGTCTCCTGGCCTTCTGGAAAGGGGTGAAGATCTGGCTCTGCGATCTCACTTGGGGCAGGGGGGGTGGTAATCAATCTTGGGGATGGTTTATTATTTTTTTTATTTATCAATTTATTCACCGCCCATCTCCCCCTCATGGGAGACTCTGGGCAGTTTACAATAAAATGCAGTTAAAACTTAAAACCATTTCAGTATAACAATACAATAAAATAAGAATATAGTAAAATCTAAGTGGCAAGAGATTTTAATCAGTCCGTGAATGTAGCAAGCCCTACAAAATCACTTAGGGCACTAGCCATCCCCAGGTATAACTATTCCCCCTCCCATTCCAAGCCTGCTGTCAAAACCAGGTCTTTAGTCTTTTTCGGAAGTCCAGGAGTGAAGGGGCCTGCCGGACCTCTAGGGGAAGGATGTTCCAAAGGGCGGGAGCTACAGCAGAGAAGGCATGCTTCCGAGACCCTGTTAGTTATCACCCTAAAGAGGCCCCCATGTATTTATGAATTAAAATTAAGAACTATTAATGTCACCCTCCTGAATTTTATATTTTATATTTCATATTTGTTTGTTGTTTATTCATTTAGTTGCTTCCGACTCTTCGTGACTTCATGGACCGGCCCACGCCAGAGCTTCCTGTCGGTCGTCAACACCCCCAGCTCCCCCAGGGACAAGTCCGTCACCTCTAGAAATTTCATATTTATAATTATTTATATTTATATTTAAGTGGTACTGTTTTTATTGTATTTTAATCTGTATTTATTTTAGTTTTATTGTAAACCACCCAGAGTCCCTCTTTTGAGGGAGATGGGCAATGATGAAATTTGAAATATAAATATTTATTTATTTATTTATTTATTTATTTCAAACATTTATATAGCCGCCTATCTTGTACCAAACTCTGGGCAGCTCACAATCAAGAGATAAAATAACGTACATTATATTTACAATAAAGATATTAAAAACAAAAAATTACAACCTGAGAACCTAGTGCCATAGCTAAATTTCCATGCAGCCTATAACAAGTAATCTCAAAAATCTCACCCTATCCCAGTGCTTGGGGGAAAAGCCAGGTCTTAAGCGCTTTTCAGAAGGTTAAAAAGGTGGGGGCCTGCTGAATTCCAGGAGGAAGGGTGTTCCAAAGGGCGGGGGCCGCCACAGTGAAGACACACTTACTAGGTCCCATAAGATGGCAACATTTAAGGGAGAGGTCTAGGAGCATGGCCACCCTATCCAATCTGGTAGGATGAGCAGATGTCCTTAGGGAGCAGTGGTCCTGCAAATAACCTGGTCCCATGCCATATAGGGCTTTAAAGGTAAAACCAGCACCTTGAATTGCACTCGGAAGGAAACTGGGAACCATTGCAGCTAACACAGAAGAAGTATAATGTAGGTGAACCTAGGGGCAACCATCACTGCATTGTACCGCTGCATTCTGGACTAGTTGTACCTTCTGGTTGGTCTTCAAGGGTAGCCCTATGTACAGCACATTGCAATAATCCAAATGGGAAGTGACCAAGGCATGTGTCCTCCCTTGTTATTTAGCCTCAAGGGAAAAGAGTTGACTTGCTCAAGGATTTAGCCAACTAGGTGTCAAGACTCTCCCCCTAGACTTATCTAACTAACAATAAAAGGAAATGGTCTATAGGAGAATTGCATTTGGATCTAACAGGAATTTATTGAGACTTGCATTGCTAGAGGATCCACTGCAGAGATTTATGGTGGGGGGCGGAATACCAAGGGCAAATTTCTAAACAAAAGTTTCCCTCTAGTAATTTTCATACTAATTAAACCTATCAACATCTTATTCAGCTAGTTTGGATTCTTCTTCTAGTGAGAGGGATATTTTGTACCAGCAAAAAATGGATGAATTATAAAATTTCTGTGCTACCTGTTGGACAGTGAAAGGAATAGAAAAAAACTTGAACAGATTCCAGAAGATGCTGAATTACTTCTGCAGCCACTATGGGTGCTATAAAATAAAGAATCTTATACTATCAGTTGAGAGACATTCATAGCTATTCTATTCTTAATAGATCCATGGGAAGAAGAGGATCAAAAAAATGGATAATACAGGAAAGATTATAAACAGAAGATTCCGCACCCCTACCCTGGTAGAGTAACTGCAGACTAAAAATCTATTCAGACTCAGAAAAGGAAGTAAAAAATATTAGATTCACCTTGAAGGTGACTGTAGAAAAGTTTATTCTCTGGGTATAGATGTGTCCACAGGATATGGTGAAAAAAACAAGATGGGGCCCCACAATGATGTGATTGAAGCTCTGCCTGCTTTTATGTGCATTCTGTTGTGGCTACCATCTTGGGGTTGTTTTTTTTACCATATCCTAAAGACACCTCTGTCTGGGGAGAAGCTTTTGATACCTATAAGCCATCAGGGATTCTTGTTTTCATATTAGTATTGAATCCCCACATAATCTTCAACAGGAGTTCCAGAAAGAAACTCTAAACAGGCAGTTTGCCGTTGGGAGAGACAAATACCCCGTCCAGCTTATTACCCCATTTTCCTACTGGATCAGGACCCATGCATGAGATAGGAGGGGAACTAACCATGGCTTTATCTGGATTACTCCTTAGGGTTGTCATTTACAGTGTATTAGCATTGAAATTAATGCCTTACTTGGGTTAATGTAGATGGAAGGCTATACAATCAGGAGGTGGTCCATGCCTTCCCACTCAGAACCTACTTTATAGGCTGTTTTAGATTGGAACTACTCCACATCAAAGTCCTAGTGCCTTAATTCCTATTGTGAATTGCCATTTCATGAGCTGAGGATAAAGCATTCCCACAGAGAAGGCAATTAAGCTTTCCTCCGAGGAGCAGGCCACATGCAGCTCTGGCTCTCTGCATCTCCCTTGTGACAATACTTGGTTGCCTTCTTTCAGAGAAGTCTCTCGTTAATACCATGTGGGATCCAAGAACACCTGCTACTTGCCACAGCTTATGAGGACATGAACACTTAATTTCTTCAGATTCTTGGTTTTTCTCCCTAAAGTTTAAACTCATTTCCGGAGATGGGATCAAAGAACTGGAGTTGTGACATCCCACACAATGATTTCCAGTATCCGCTATCTGAAATCACTCCCCTTCCAGTTAAGAGAATTGGATTGGGATGCTTTTCTTTTTGCTGTGCATCCTTATTTTTGCCTCTCCCCCACTCCAATCATGGAAATAAGCTCACGGCCATTAAATAATTAAGCAGAGGCCTAACAAAATTCACAGCCATGGCTCAGAAGCAGTAATGCCACAAATTCAGTTTCCCTCTCTGTGTAGCTGTTCACCTCATCAGAGGCTACTTCCATCACTAGGCTGCCTGGATGTAATTATAGATTAACTTGACAGAATTGCATTCCCTCCCCCAGACCTCTGGATAAAGCAGCTGCACATCTGGAAGAAAAATCAAGAGATAACTTTCATCCTCTTCCCATTGCGGAGCCTGCCACAGTCTGCAGGTGGCAAAATAACTACCCTCCCTGCAAATGATAAATATATTAGAGGCATAAAAGTCAAGTTTTTTCTTCAGTCAGATGTCACATAAGCTAGTAAAAGTGATGATGATGAGCTTTTATGGGGAGGCTTATGGGAAATTATTAGCATTTACTTAAATAAGTATCCTGGAAAGAAGCTAGAGATGTCTTTGTTATATTTCCATCTCAATTCCAATATAAAAATACATTTTTTCACAGACTTTTTCAAAGTTGCTCTTTGAGTGAGATGGGTGGTGATGAAATCCAAAATATAAATAAATAAATAAATAATCCACCCACCCACCCATTACCACTCCATGCAGCCATTTTCTTGGTGCATGGAGAAGCAGGAAGCTTTCTGATAATGCAGGAGAAGAGGTCATTCTCTCCTCTGATGGATCACTAACCTGATGGCTGGAGTTTGGAGGAGAAGTCTTCACCATGTACTTAGAGAAGAGGTGGAAGGTCCAGAGGTCATTTCCTGTCTAGAAACCTGTAGTGACGTCATAGTACCATACAGCCATCGTTGAAGTGATATAAAGCTTGTTGTCATTACTGTTATTTTGGCCCAATGCTGGTGGGATGATTCTGGGAAATGCTATAGGTTGCTAGTGGGAAAATAGCCTTACATTGTTGTAAATGCTAGATGCAAACCTCCCACCCTAGGCCATTTCTTTACTAGTACGTAATTTACATTATCTTGTAGCATTAGCCAGTTATTTTCATGCTAACATAAAGCCTGACATCATAATTATAACAATGGTTGGATGATTATATAGGATGCTATAAATCACATGTGAGAAAGCAGCCATAGTGTTTCATCATCACATCAGAAGAATTTGTTTCTGCCTATCATCATAATAAAGATATGTGCTTCTGAAATCTCCCCCAGATATATAGCTAGAATAGGTTCACACAACATGCTAACCCCTAAATCCAAGTTAACAAAGCACAGTTGCTCTGTTAACATATTATGCCAAAAAACCCACATCCCATGATGGTCTGCTTTGCATTAGGACAATGGCTTGTGTTGAGTTACAAATCACCCCAAACTCATCTAGTCTGGTAGATTGTGCAAAAACTACTCCTAATGCTGAAAGACCTAATTGCAACAAAAGCAGACATGCTGATCCAATTCTGTTGATTTAAATTGAGTAATTCCAAGGCCCCGGTTTTCTTCACTCTTCTGGTAACTGTTCAGAATAAAGCTGCTTGTTATAGCTTTTTACTGAACAAGAACGAGATTGAATTTAATGGCTGTACTGAATTAATGGAGTGAACAAGGGGGGGGGGAAGTCCTCTGAACACATCCAATTGGCTCTGTATGCCTTAACAACTGTGTGACATACGGAAATCAAAGAGGATTAGAAAGTGAGCTGCGTGACATACTGAATTAGAAAGTGAATTGTATATGCTCATGCTAAGGTGCATTTTTTTTTAACCCTGCAATGCAAGCAGTTGAAGAGTCAACCCTGCTTTCTCTCATATAATCCCTCCAGCAGTTTCTCACTGGTTCCTGAGGCCCAGTTGTATCTCCTGTTACATATAGAGGGCAATTATAGTTTATCAGCCACAGTACCACCCACTCCCTGAATTGTGGACCAGAATAAGAATAAAAATATTGTGGACCAGCAATAGAAAAGGCTTCTCCTTATCTCTCAGAGGAGCAGTTCAGGGTAAAGAAGAGGTTACATTGCACTCATAAGTTTGATGTCTAAGGATAGATCCATACTTTCTTCTCGGCCCAACACCACTATGGGTCACTCACTGCTTCCTGAATGCAGGAACAGATGATGTCGTCCTGTTCTCATTCCTAGCTCATTCCAAATGTACCTCATACCTATTTTTCCAGCTTTGGTTCAAAACTGGTGTTCTCTGTCCTGAGCCATTTTATGCTCTTCAGAGCGGATTATCTCCAGTGCTTTGTTCCATTCTAAAAGCAGCCCCAGCTGTGATTGGCTGTGGGGATTGGCACACCCATTTCCCTCTGGTGGTTGGTCACTGCCCTGTACAGCCATTTCATCCTGGCTTGCTGGGCAGTGATGTTCTCTGCTGGTCAGCAGTTACTATGTTTTTTAAAAGGAATCTGCAGTTGATCCAATGATGATCTGTTAATTCGTGCCCCATTCAACTCTTATAACTCCCAGTGAGCACCCTTTCATTTTCTGCCCAAGCTGGGTGAAGTGTGATTTTGCTTTTCCACCCTCTGCCCACAGTATTGCAAATTTTCCCTTCCTTTTCCTTCATTTGTTTAAGTTGAATCATCAGTTTTTTCTTGCTACAATGTTTGCACTGACCTGCAGAGGAATGTAAAAATGAAAAAAAAAACCTGTTCAATTTTGCTTTGATAATTGTAGCATTGGCACTACAAAGGGGGGAAAAAGAAAAAAAAAAGGAATGTGGATAATGTTGAAAGTGTATGTGTATGCAGAGGTATCTGAGAAAGCAAAGGAAGAGCACAGGAACTAATGAGGAAGAACAATCCCCAAAAGGAAAGGACAGACACTGGTCTACCGGTCCACAAAAGAGACATCCAGCGAGGGATGGGAAAGGCAAGAAACAAGGGGACAACCAGTTAGCACTTGTGGTGGCTTTAATCCAGACTGAGCACCAGCTTAGCCCCATTGCAAACCCAGTGCAACCCAGACTGGAATTTCTGAAGTTGACTTAGGAAGCAGCTCGGAACAGTATGGGAGACAAGCAGCTTAGGGTAAACAAATCTCTATATGGCTTGGATTGATGATAAAACAGCATTAGACTTCCTACCCCACAGTTAGATTACATAAATGTTTGGAAAATTTTGGAATAATAAGAAAATTACAAAGTTTTAAAATAATGCAATGAATAAATGAAAAGCAACACTGAGAGCATACATAGAACTTGGAGAAGTCAAAATCAGAAAAGGAACTTTTCAAGGGCTCTGTTCCCCTTACTTTTTAATAATGGCTGCAATTCCATTGATAATAATTTTGAATGAAACACCTTTGGGCCTTGTGGATGATTTGAACCTATATGCAAAATCATCTAGAGAAATACAATCACTTTTAAGTTTAATTTACAACATTACTGATGACAGCAAAATGGAATTTGGATTGGATACATGTGTAGTACTGGCAATAAAAAAGGAAATTAATACTCAGATGGAACTGAACAGATCCACCTGAAAAAGAAATAATCAAAATAAGGAAAGTTTTAAAGTGGAAGCTGAATGGTGATAATACAATCTAAGCCATTAATACTTGGGGCGTCCCTGTGATATACTCTACAGCAGGTATTGTGGGCTGTAAACAAGGTGAACTAGATGCTTTAGATCAGTGTTTCTCGGCCTTGGTGATTTGAAGCATGCTGGCTGGGGAATTCTGGGAGCTGAAGTCCACACATCTTTCAGCTGCCGAGGTTGAGAAACACTGCTTTAGATCACAAGTTCTAAAAACTTATGACAATACAGCATGCATGACACCCCAAAAGTGAATAAGATTGTTTGTGTTTAGCAAGGAAAATTGGTGTTTGTAGTTTGTTGCATGCGAAGCAGACAGCAGAGGAGGAAATCTGAGGCTTAAACGATTATATAAAAGCAAGCAAGGAGAAAATGCTAATAGATATCTGCAAGGAAAACATTTTGAATGTGACAGAATTAAAGGTGGCATACAAAACTGAGCAGTTACAACAGTGAATGAAAAATTGGAAAAAAATAAATCTCTGCCTGGTCAATAGCTAAAAGAATGCAGATCATGCAAAGACAAGAGGAATTGTTGCAAAATTGCACAGGTAAGACAAGTCTTTTCACAAATAATTTATGTGAAAAGTATGGATTCGATGCTGGCAAATATTGGTATGACCATAACATTTAAAAAGTGGTCCAGAATGATCATGTAAACATTTTATGGGACTTTTAGATGGACCAACATCTAGACACAACACCCCTGATATCACAGTAGTTGAAGAAAAAAACAAGTTTTACTTATAGATGTGGCAATACCAAATGACAGCAGAGTATCTCAAAAGGAACTGGAAAGGATTGTAAAATATTAGGATTTAACAATTGAAATACAGATATTAACCCCCACAGTTAATGGAGCGTTCAGAGCTATAACAGTAGAACTGTCAAAACAGTTGAAAAAAAATGAATTATTTGACCCCACAACCTTCAGCTTACAAAAATAGCTTTGCTTGGAACTATATACAGATTTCTTTCTTTCTTCCTTTATTTCATAGGCTGCCTAACTCCGTCATAACTCTGGGTGGTGTACAGTATAAGTTTAAAACAATAAAATACAAACAATACAAAAAGCAGGCACCTGGAAAAGTACATAAAATTTAAACAAACCAATCATCACCTTAAAGCAGTGTTTCCCAACCTTGGCAACTTTAAGCTGTGTGGACTTCCACAAGATGTGTGGAATTCTCCTGTTGGCTGGGGAATTCTGGGAGTTGAAGTCCACACAGCTTAAGGTTGCCAAGGTTGAAAAACACTGCCTTAAAAGGATCACTGTACACTCTAGCCAAGGCCTGGGAGAAGAGCCAGGTTTTAAGGCTTATTTAAAGAATGTCGGGGTGGGGGCCATATAAATCTCTAGAAGAGTATAATTCCATACACTACGATAGACAAGGCCTCCTTCCTGGGTCCCATCAGATTACATAGTTGCATAAAAATATATATTATTACATATAAAAGATTTGATCTTGGTATGAAGACAAAGAAGTCTCAAAAGAATTAATACAGTAAGTCATGGCTACTTCAAAGAAAATTGAACATTTTTAATAACTATATGGATGTAGTTGCAAGTAACTATGGGCCAATTATTTGTTTGCCGACAGTATTCAAGCTGCTAACTGGTATATTAGCAATTGAAATTTTGAGTAACGTATTCAAAAATTCATTATATGTTCACCTGAACAAAGTGATAACCGCCAAAATTCACAGGGAACAAAAGATCAATTGCTGATTGATAAAATAATACTAAAAAACTCCAAGAGCAGAAAACAACAACTTACAAATGGCTTGGGTTGATTATAAGAAGGCGTTATATTCTCTTCCATACTGTTGGATACAGAAATGTTTGGAAATATGTGGCATTAGTGCAAACTCCAGAATTTTGTAAAAGAAACCAGGAAAAAATTGGAAACAACTTTGATGGTAAATAGCAAAGACATTTGAAATGTAATCAGGAGAGGAATTTTTCAAAGGGGTATCAAGGGATTTTCAGATGTTGTGATGTGGCTATACCTACAAAGATCAGAATAGTGCAAGTAATGGTATTCCCTGTGACACTCTATGGAAGCAAAAGTTGGACTTTAAAGAAGCAGGATAGAAAGAGTATTTATAGTTTTGAATGTTGGTCTTGGAGAAGACTCATGGATAGCCAAGAAAACAAACAAATTGATTAGAGAACAAAAGAACAATTCAATTCGAAGTTCTTTCTCCAGACACAAATGACCAGCCTCAAATCAATCATATTTTGGACACATTAGTTGAAGGCTTAGCTCTCTTGAGAAGTCTGTAATGCTAGGAAAGCTGAAAGGAAGGGGAAAAAGAGGATGACCAGCAGCAGTTATAGTGGCAATGTTGGAAGACTTGAAGGATCAGGTTGGGGACAGATCATCCTGGAGAAAATCTGTCTAGGTGGTTGTTACAAGTTAACACTGGGTTGATGGCGTATTGTTAATCATAATCAATAGAATGTCACAATTATGAAATGTACTGAAGTATTTTTGGAACAAGCTTCAATGATCTGGCTCTAGCTTGTTAATTACATTAGTTGCATGCAGTAGCAGAATAGTAACCTCAGGAAACCTTTGCTTTACATGCTAGCTTATTTATAGATCCAACCTTAGGATCTGATTCAACTAGTTATTCGCAAGTCCTGCATTTAAGCAGTGGAAAAGCACCTTAAAATGACCTGCCCTTTAAGACTCAAGAGAAGTCAACCTACTGTAGCCTGTCTGGCAGCTTCCCCCCCCCCCCCGCCAATTTTTACCTTCCAATCTCTATAGCTCTGTCTGCATATGTGTGCAGTTGCTTTGTAGTCCCAAGAGATTGGTAGGGTCTCTGTGATTTTGGTCTGCTTGTGCTGCTGATGCTCAACATTGTGATATTTCTAATTATCTAGCTCACTTCCTTCTGAATTAATGTTGTTCTAATATAGAGCATGGAGTTTTCTCACTCCAGTTCCCCCCTGCTTCAAGTATATCTTTCAGGATGTGCTTTCAGTTGCTCAGGACCCTTCTTCACGCTTTTCCATTTTCTTGTGACTTTTATTGTCAACATCACCTTAAAGAAAGTCCAAATTTGGCAGATTTCAAAGAGATTTCCTATCTCTTAGAAAACACACACACAGACCCCACCCCCCAAAGCTGAAACATTTTATAGCTCAGTTATTAACACAGGACACCACAGTCCTCCTGGAATTACTATACAGGTAGTCTTCGTTTAGCAACCTCATGAGTTGGACCGGCAACTCAGTGATTAAGCAAAGTGGTCACTAAGTGAAATTGCAACTGTGCTTATGATCTTACTTCAGCTTTCCTTTGCTTTACAGACCTGTGAAGGTCGTAAATGTGAGGATTGGTCACAAAGTTACTTTTTCATCACCATCATAACTGCAAATGGTCACTAAACGAGGCACTGGTAAACAAGGACTACCAGTAGTCCTCATCTTCCTGCCACTATATCATACTGGCCATTAGCCAGGACAGAAGGAAGTAGCATCTTTTCTGTTTTATACCCAGCACACTTCTTCTTCTCAGTTCAGCCTGGAAATGTGAATCCAACTCAACAATCAGTTCTGGCCTGGCCTTTGACCCAGCTGTGGGGAAAGAGTACAGTACAGGAGCTCAGATTTGTGTACAAACTGCCCATGTTAAGATAGCTCTCATCCTCAATTCAAAAGCAATATTCACCCGAGACTGAAACAAGTATCCTTTTTCCAAACAAAGACACTACCTTAATGAGTAAGGGCAGAATTCCAACTGGATCTCAGTGTTACCCTGTTCAGTCTTAACACAACTTTCTATTGGTCATAGAAGAACTTGGTGGAATCCATTCTAGGCTGAGTTACATTTCCATTGGATCAGCTTTACAATGTTTTCAAGCACTAATGCTGGTGTTTCCAGGTGGAGCTTTTTATCATGCCATGGCTCTACATTATGAAGGAGATGACATTGCTGTGTATTTGTAAACCTCCTATGTTTTCCCTCTCACTATTTCTGCCTTTTTGTGTGTTCTAGTTCCGAGCAGTGGTTAAGGCGCCAGGCTAGTAACCAGGAAATGGTGAGTTCTAATCTCTGCCTTAAGCACAATGCCAACTGGGTGACCTTAGGCCAGTCACTCTCTCTCAGCATCTAGGAAGTAGCAACCGGAGAGCTATTTCTGAAAAATGCTGCCAAGTAATCTGCGGGGGGCAGTTGTCTGGAGTCAAAAACTGACTTGAAGGCACAAGTTTGTTTTTTACTTTTAGGGGACGAAAACCCCTCAATTACAAATCCATTAAGGGAAGTCTTAGGGGTACTAGCAGTCCTCCCTGCAGAAGCCTTTGGTGGAAGGCTTTGGTGTAGTAGACTCTGGCATGCAAGTGGGAAAACACGTAAATTTGTGTGTTCAGGCTTCACGGTATTTTATTTTATAGTGCGTGGTTAGGCTTCACCTTGTTTTAAGAAGCGATTGCCACTTACGGTTTCTCAGTGTGTGCTTCTCTCTGCAGAAAAGAAGTGTGAACAAATTATGCTATATGAGTGGATTTCACTCATTTAATGTATCACTTTATGAGGCATTCTACCTAGCTAACTTTGATAAAGCTGTGATTCCATTAATGGAGAGTTGCAAAAGATCAGCAATAGGAGATTAACAAATATACAGTGTTTTATGCTATACTATGATGTAGCATGAGATACATATGCCTGAACTAAGTCTTCATGTAGTAGAGATTGGCTCATTATTGTTGGATAATATGGATTGTTCATACATGATTGACACATCTATTGTATGGATCCAGGAGGAAAAAAAAGTTCCAAATACAGATTGAAAACTCTGCATTAGTGTCACTGTATTTCAATAATATGGGAAGGCCTTCAATCAGATCAAAGAAGAGGGCTCAGATTGTTATGGTAGAGCTTGGTCAGACCCCTTTTGCGCTATTTCTGTGCCAAGATAAATGGATGTAAAGTGTGCAGTTCACAACATATGATTATTTGAAGAGATTGAAATTTTATGTTAAATATATTATAGTGCCAAGAGATACATCCTTTGCAAATTATTATATCATTAAGACGTCTTTTATACATGATAGCTGCAGCACGATTATTGTATGCACAAAGATGGAAAGGTTCAGCACTACCCACAAACCAAGAACTATCCAGGAGACAAACAATCAAGCAAAAAGCAATACCCTAGTCAAAGTACTACCAAGGATAAAACCACACCCCCACCAACACTGGCAGGGCAAGCTACTGTATATAAACAGGGAACAAACCCCACCCTCACTTGCACTGATGATGGTACCTAATCAGACAATGAAACGTCTGCAAGCAAGCACCAAGCTCAGAGAGCACCAAGGACTCCACAGTTCAACCCTGAGCTACATATATTCTAGTCTATTACTACCAGAGTGGTTGGTGAAGATGATGGATCTTGCTGAGATGGCTAACTTGACTTCTTTGATCAGAAAAAAAGCAGTATCTATGTTTCTTGATGACTGGAAACTCCTTAGAGACTTTTTGCGTGAAACAGAAAAAAATTAACTTATGATTCATGGTTTCGATGATTAGACAGGATAGATTATAGAAAGAAGAGTTATGTTGTAACCATAGAGTAAGAGGTAAATTTATAATTGTACTTCTAATTGCTGTAAAGAAGATCAGAAGCTACTTCTTTGTAACTTTTTCTTTCTTTTCTATTTTTTTTTACTTTTTTCCCTTTTCTTGCACTTTTAGCTTTCTCTTTGATTTTTTTTCTTTTCTTTTTCTCACTTTATATTAGTTTGTATTAGTTTTTACCTTCTTTTTAAAAAAAATCTGTAATAAAATTATACAAAAAAAAAAGAACATGAAGACCTGAGGATTCTTGAACAAGAGTCCATGACATACCGTGAGGCTGTAGCCTTTGCAAATTCCCTGGGGGAACTGACGAGGCAGATTACCATAGCTGGAGGGGCCAGGAAGCACCAAAGGCAATTATTCAGCCTCTTGTCTAAAGGACACTGATGCAACCTGCTTTTGATGAAAAGAATATTAATAAGCACTAATGACAGGCACAAGGATATTATTTCTCTTGGCGTTTGGCAGCCCAGATTTCCTGAGTTATTTTCTTGATATTTTGATCTGCTAAAGTAAAAGGCTCTTCACCTTAATCTGTGGTTTATATTCTTCGTGAGTGGCCAGTGTTTAATATTTGGCCAGTGCATTCTAGATGTAATGTGAGCATTTTTTTTTCATTACCTTCCATTAAGATTTCAAATGAATGGAAATTACCCAAACTTAGCTACCCCTTTTCTTGTTCACTTGTTATCTTATATTCCCTTCTGTTTCCAGAGCATTGTATTCATGTTGCTTGTAGGCTATTTTTGGCCATTCTGGAACACTGATGTTAGGCTAGCGATGGAAATTCTTTTCCTCGCTCCTTTGCAAATTGTCCAATATTACAATTTAATATTTTGGAGACATTGGTCGAATGCACCCCAATATATGAGAATTGGGGAAATGCAGCAGGCTGGAGATGCTTAGATGTTTCTGTTGAGTTTGTAATCACAAGTTTACAAATATTCACAGCAAAAATGGAGGCTGTGCTAACTAAGTTCAACTGATCTGAATGAGATTATTGCAGACACTAGGTTCTATTTAACCTTGGAAAATTTGAAATAACTCCTCCCAGTTGTACATACATTAGCTTATGGAACAGCACTGCCAAAAATGCAACATCTGGAATAATTTTCTTATCAGTCAGCCTTAGGCTCTTCCTTGTGCCTCTAGACTAACAGAGACTTTCCTAACTCAGAGTGTTTTCACATTTCACTTTTCCTAGGTATCACCTCAAGAGTGGGGGACCAAAGGCTGCAGTAGCTTACTGCTGACAATTTGGGATTCAACCTATGGCTGATGATCAGTTATGCCCCAACTGTTTTTAGGCCATCAATTGCCACTGTTACATTGCCCTGACATTATGATCTGATGCAGAATATAAATCTGCTGAAAACTGATAACATGCACACAGAAGAACACAATGTTTCTAGCTGGACTGACCTCAGCTCTTTAAATAGCTTTGGACTGCAATGCTATACCTACTTACTGTGGATAATGTCTCAATGAAACAAAGGGGTGTGCTTGTCTTACGTCTGAGTTAGCATTATAGGCAGTGCTGTTAATTACAGACATCAGACTCACCATCTCTTTACAAATCTGTTGGGAGTTTTTTTCCCCCCTTGCAAGCTGACAGCAAAAGTAATTCAGGATGATTTGATGTTACTAATGGCAATCAGGTTCCACCCAGAGAACTTAATAGAAAATACGCTTTGAGAGAAATACCTGTGCCTAACTCATGTAATTCTGCTTCTCTAGATTTTTAAAGCAGATTTCTATGTCCTGATTTGACTCATCATGGCTGCCCCGTTTTGATGGATGGCAATCTTAGCTGTGTGATAGAAGTATATCTGTAAATATTAACCTCAATTAGTTTAGGGGGGAAAAAGTAATTCCATGTAACACCCAGGGATCAATTCATGCAGTGACAGGAAACCTAGGTTTGCTGTTAAGAGTGCTTTCAATAGGGATAATATAGGATATATTTTCACCATCTGTTTGTTTCATACACAACTTCAGATTGCAGCTTTTGGATGGCCATTGGCTGCATTTGAATTGAAGGAGGCTTTATTAACATTTGACATGATTTACTCTCTATGTATGCTATTTTGTCTCTTCTGTTAAATTACACTTTGATGGTGATTTTGAAAGATGGTAGAACACATCCAACCCCACTTCCCTCCCCAGGACTTATGTGGCCCTGGGAATTTGGATTGTTCATTTCTGCATTACCTGTTTAAGTATACATTCAAAAACATACAGAATGTAGTCCTATGCTTAGTTATGGGACAATATGCCTGGCTGGACTCACTGGGAATTTTGAGCAAGCAAATACAGGACATTGTTGTATAGGAAATAGTTGTATAGTTTGTTAGAGCAGTCTTTAGCGTGCTTCATATGTTAGATTCTTACACAGGAGGAATGAAGGGGCTTTCTGATGTCTAAGGATCTAAAGGACACTCAGATGGAGGAAAACTGCTTTGCAGGATGTTGCTATTATTTAGCACTTGCTCAATGAATACACTTGGGTTTAAACATAGTGTTATGGCTTCTAGTTGTTGCTCACTGTATCCATACAAATGTTAGGTAACTTTTAAAAAATGCACTGCTGCATTTTTACAGGCAAAAAGGATCAGAGTTGGTGAACAGCAAATTACCTTTGTATGAATCTCCCCAATTGTCCTTCAGACTACCTCCACTGTGTGAAGTGACTGGTGACCAGCAGTATATTCCAGTCCTGGTTGTAATTGCAGTGACATTTCAGAAATCAGATTAGATCAAGGGTAGTTCACACTTTTTCCTTCTCCATGCACTGCTTACACTTTGGAACAGGAGTGGCAAAGTCTGAGCTCTTTTAAATAATTGAGAAAGTCTATTGGATGCTGGCCCCCACCGCGAGGAAATTCCAAGACATGATGATTAAAATCAGTGGCTAAGTATATAGGAAAATATTAGAAAACAGAAAATACTCTTGGAATTAGTTTTACCACTTTGAATGAAAAGGATCATATCATCAGATCATAGCCAATGCTAAACCATACTTTGGATGGCCCCCACTCTCTTCCCCATTGGATGGAATATATGAAAGTCATTTCTGTTTGAGTAAATCAGCCCTTGATCTACACTCTTATTAGTTATCACATGTTCTAGCTCTGCCTTCGTTTGCCACCCGCTTTGCAAGCTCCCTTTCCTCAGGAATTCATCTAGCATGACATGGATGAATGCCTTCTGAGAACTGTTTATACAGTTGTCATGTGGAATCTATTCTAGATGTTGTCAGTATTTTGCTCTCTAGGAAGAATTAAGTAAATATAAGTGGGAAGAGGACCGAGTCAATAAAACATATTTTTTTCTTCCGAGACCACATGGCTTAGTGATCCAAAGTTTGCATTAGTTTACTTTGCTTATATAGGCCTATAAACCACCATGTCATATCCTCTGTGCTCCCAGTCAAAGGTCTGGTGTTTAGAGCACCAGATTTGGTACATGCTACATGTCTCCAATATTTCCCCTCTCCCCTCAGAAGGTTGAATATTTTCCTAAAACTTTTAAAAAACGTACTTCACTGATGCAATCTTGTTTTGCAATGTGAAAAAAGGATATTGGGCCTCCACACATAGAGGCTGTTGATGGACATCTGCAGGATGTGGGCAGATATCATCCTGGCAAGGTAACTTGATGGCTAAAAGCACAGCTGGAGTATCTATTGGCTTCCTTCTCTGTTAATGAACTTCAGTTCTTAACATCCCTTACCACTGGTCATGCAAGTTGGAGCTACTGGAGGGCCAGCGGTTTCCCATCTTTAACATAAACCTGCTTTCCCACCTGTCTCTCATCTTGAATATGATGAAGTCATCTGCGTGTTTTGTACTGCATTTATGTTAATGCAGTGTTTTTCTGTTCCAGCTGTTAGGTGCATTCAATTCCTTGAGTGTCCTTGAAGAAGGACCATTAATGACAGGACTGTCTAAGGCAATGTTTCTCAACCTTGGCTACACCCAAGATGGGTGGACTTCAACTCCCAGAATTCCCTACCCAGTTATGTCAAGGTTGAGAAACACTGGTCTAAAGTATAGGACAAATTGGTTCTCTCCAATGATACCACATGAAGAAGCTGATTGGACTGCCAGTTGACTTGTACATCAATATGGATGATGAGCTAGTCTCCCCCACCATATCTGAAACTAGTTTAAAGTGGTGCAGGACTGGTTGCATGGTTCCTGTAATACTATTCTCCAAGAGAGGGTATGGCTGTGGAGGTGCTGGAAAAATGGCAGATGGGGGGGGGGAGTTGCCAGTGTTGCTCAACATCTGTTACAAGGCAATCCCCTCATTCAGCCTAATGGAGAGGCAGCCCTGCACTGTGGTTTCAGTTAGAATCAAAAACAAAGCATATACTTTCTGGTTCACCAATAAAGTCATTTCAAGCAACTGTTTTCATGTTTACCTACTCAGCTTATTTGTCCTAAATTGATTATGTGAATATACATTAATATTTTTAAGAGAAAGAAATTTTTAGGCACAGAATGAACAACTGCTAACAGTGCAACCTTTATTATCATGTAAGATAGCAATAACTGTGCAAGACAGAGTCACTTGGGAATTAAAAGGGGTGCTTGAGACCGTAGATGAAATAATACACCAAAGCTGCACAGAAATCTGCATATTCATTATCCTTGTATTTGAAAAACAAACAAATTTCAGAGTACACAGTTGATACTGCATCTTTTTTTATGATGATACCAAGAGATTGGTAACCTTCATTTCGCAAGATAGATTTTTTTTTCTTTTGCAGATGCCAGTGGGATGAAGACTAAGACCATCTGCAAAAAATATCCAGTAGCATCAGACAAGATAAATCAGATTGGCATGTGATAGTGGGCAGTGGCAAGGAGTACAAGGAAATACTGCTTAAGGTTCAGATCCAAATGTGACTCATGCCTAATGCATTCATTCAAACATGCAGGGACTTTTGTATAACCATCCATCAATGGGGCTAAAACAGGGCTAAACATACTAGTATTAGAGACTTTGACAGGAACGTAGCTCATTTTTCTTTTCTGCTTTAGTGAAAATTGTGCTCCAGTATAAAGTTGTCCATAAAGAGAAAATCTGTGCCAAAGGCTTTATACTGAGGATTCCCCTCCTGCCCCACCATCTATTGACTCTTCTCAGAGGAGCTCCAAACATTCTGTGACTAATCAATGCTTCTCAGAAGGAGAATTTCAAACTGCTATATTAATCTAGATGGTCTGCTAGATTAAACTGTAAGTTTGACAGACGTAAGTTTGTAGCAAACCTATTTTCAGTGTGTGTTTCTCGCAGTCTGGCTCCAAGTATGAGCTTCACTAATCCAAGAGTACAAGAGTCAAATATGAAAAGGTGTTCATGACCCAAACTTGGTGGTATTTTAAGGTAATAAAAGAAAGGGAACTTTTGCAATGTAACTTATCAATCCAAACAATATTGGGATGTGTGCTGACCATGGACAATCTCTCTTTTAAACTACCTTTAGCCTTCTTCAGGAAGATTTACTATCATGGAGTATTTTTAACTGGGCTGCTTACCAAAATGAATGAGCTGGGTTGAACAAAGAGAGCTGTTAGAAAAAAGGGTGGTGATTTATGTGTTGGCAGTGATTTCAACCACATTGTTCTTTTATCTGTATTGTACAGGTAATTTGAAGATTAGTTTCTGGTTTCACTCAGTGTGCTTTGCAAATTGTTTCTATTTTCATTTGGAGTTTGTCACCAGCCTTGAGATAGGCAAGCAGAGGGAAGAAGTTCTCAGCACCATCCCAAAATATGCAAGAACACCTTTCTTCTGGGGTACTTTCATGTTAACAGATCACATGCTGACCCAAAGCAAACCTTCTTAGCACTGGCACAGACCAGAGGGACAGTACCTATAGCAGTATTTTGCCTGCATTGTGGCTGAGCACAGGGTTTTAGAATTTGTGTTGCTCTAATACCATAAATTGTTCATTTGTTTAAAGTAGGTATGCATTAGGTCTCTGCCACTGTTACATTAATCGGCAGGCAGGAATAAAATCCTTGTAAACCTGTTGCTAAACCCATTGCTAATAAAAAAAAAATCAATCCTGTGTAGTAACCATTTTGTTCCTCCACACAATAAGCAAGCAAGAGGAGGTATCCTTTGCGGAAAGGCAGGGAATTGTGCTGCTGTTAGAAATTTTATATTTTGGGCAATATAGGGGGTATAAAAGATATAAGGAATTCCAGAACAATGGAATAAAGGAAGGAAGCTATTCTGCTGCTTTCAAAAATCAAAGGTAATGCACGATCAACCTCAAAACGTCCACCTCATTTAACTAAAAGCGAAAACTTCTGCAGGTGGAATACACTTATGCACACACACAGATCACAGACACTATCCAACAGCTACCAGTGGATGTTTCTAAATGAAGCTATCATTGTGCAATTGCCTTGCTTCAGTCGCAAAGTTTTAGAAACGATCAAGACTTCATCATTTTCCACCTGAAACCCTCTGTGCTTTCCTTTTCTGTTTTTTTTCTTTCCACAAAGTAATCAGTTAGAGAGACAAAGAATGGCTTCTGCACTATTGATTGGCAGTACAGTGTTACCCAGAAGTGCCCTATGACAAAAGCATACTTTTTTGACACATTTGTTGAAGACATAACAAAAGACACATTTGTTGAAGAAAGGATTGCATTCTATAAAATGCTGGGAAAATTGGATATTTTTCAGACAGGTCAGTAGTGAAAAAGATACTGAGATGCCACCCTATGCAATGAATGCACATGCATTATATTGCAGACTACTTGCCTGAAAGCTAATGAGTGAATGATCAACTGATCATGTTAAAGAACAAATCTTACATTTCTCATCCTTAATTGGTATTTTTCTGGAAAATGTTTAGAAACCGTAAAGGGTTAGTGTCAGCATCTTTCTGAAGGAGAAAAACACTTTTGAGCTGCTCACCATGATACAAGAGGCAGTAGCCAAGTCCTGATCCCTAAATCCCATTATCATAAGCTCCCTCTTCTTCCCGGTTTATCTGTTTAATTACATCAAACATATGAAATGCATTTTGATGTAATATCTAGCCTGGCCTAAACAATTTGATGCTTATAGGACTGGGCTCTGGTAAGTGTGGTGCTCTGGATACATTCCACTATCTATTTCTTTTTCTTATTTTCTTCGTGCTGATATTTCCCAGCTGAACTGGCACTACTCCCAAGCCAAGCTCCCCATAAATATAGCACAGCATCAGCTGTCGTATCTGTGGGAAGCAAAACATTCAGTATCAAATGCTTTTAATGAAAATGGAAAATAAGGAGAACTTTTGTTTTAGAAGCCTAGTTGGTATATTTTTTTTCTTTTTGGCAATAAGAAGTCATGATGGCATTATCAGTGCAGATAGCTTAAGATGAATCTTGAATCTTGCTAGCGGGCATGCACATCAGATTTGAAGAAGAAGAAAATCCGTATTAGCTGTGAACTAACCGAGACAGCAGCTCTTACTAAGAGGTGCTGTGAAACTTACAGGCTTATTCATGTATCCAGCTGATGTTAATTATAACTTTGCAACAGAATACAAACTTCCACATTCAAAATACATCAGCTTGTATGTGAGGCATTTGAAAAAGGCACAGGAACTCTATACACACATTTTACATGCAGACACTGAGAAAAGAAAGGAGGCATTGCACAGTATGGGTAATGCCTTTGAATTACAAACCTTTTCAGTGACAAATAAAACAATGCTCTGAAGTATTAATATCCCTACTTGTCCTCATTTTAAAAAAATACTTACAACTTTCAGACTGGAATCATCCTCGAGTATAAATAAGTCTAATTATATTTCTGGCTCTTGTAGCTTTCAGTACATGGAAAACAATAGAGCTATTGCTAAAATGGGTTAGATCTAGTAACTTTCCAATTAATCCCATAATGGTTTTTGGGCCTGCTCAGTTTTGTTTTGTAGAGAAACTGACATCAAAATAAATGCCCAGCGGTAAAGCAATTATGTTTTATGAAACCAGATAGTGAAGAGGTAGTGTCATCTGTAATCTATGTGCCAGGGCTACCTGCAGAGAATTTGCATGAACTTTTAACAAGGAAATTGGGCAATAGCACAATCAACTGATCTTTACTAATATTCAAAATTGGTTATATAAGCCTCACTGAAGGAGCTTGGAAAACCTTACTTAGAAAGAAATCTTTACAGACTTTCAATAGTATTGGAGGAATGCATATTACACCACTCAATGGAATAACCACCTGGTTATTCCTGATTTCATAGATTTAATGGTATATATTGTTTCTTAGAAAGATAAAGAGAGAACTAAATAGGCAGTCTGATCATGTGTGAACTTAGAAAAGCTCCATTATATAAAAATGGATTAATTTCTTCCTCAGTTACATTTGATTCAGTAATATGTACCTGAGTATAAAAACTAAAAATCATTGATTTATTGAGTCAGAATCATTATATATTTTACCCTGGGTGTCTTTACTGATATTACAGTACTCACTTGTTACAGCAAAAAATCTAGTAACTTACCAGGCCTCTCACCCCACTCCCAATATCTTTGTTTTATATGACTCAGTGAATATATTATTTCAAGTACATAAAGAGAATTTCATTCCTATATAGTACTCACAAAAGCTTTATATAATTCTGGTGTTGGCTATCTTGCATATGGAAGTTTCCTTCCCATATTTTCATTCTGATTTTTCTTTTTCCATGAAGCATAAGTACTAACATGACCATGTTAAATGCCTTAAAATATCCCAAACAATCAATTGCCTGGCAGAATGCCAATGTAAATATTGACAAATCTTGTTATAAAAAGTGGATTCTTTAATAATGACATATTTTAAAAGAAAAGCTAAAAAAAGGGATGATTCTTTCCTGTATTAATTGATAATGTTACCAGAGCAAAATCTGATACTGTATACCAATAACCTATATTACATTTATAAATTCAGTCGAAAACAACTCCAACATGAAACAGAAAAAAACTTGTTACAAAGTATTTAAAAGTTGCCATATATCTACCAAATTAAACTCCAACATATAAACTTGCAGTATTTTCCATGTGCAGGAATTGAATATAGATAGTATTTTATTTGTAAAATCTCCAGCCATAATAATCTGACCCACAGCCAAAAAAAAGTTTTCAAAACATCTATGTAATGTCTTGAAAATCCTTAGTAGAACCACAATTAATAAATACAGTATTCAATAATCATAATAAAATATCCCCAATATTTAAAAAGTCCTCTTAGATCATGTGCTACCACAGATGTTAATCAAAATTACATCTCTAGCAGATGTTGAATTCTCACTCTTCTGCCAATTACTAATAACAGGCAGCCCTATTTATACAAAATTTTTATTTGCTTGATAAAATGTACACAAAGTATTTAATAAATAGCACCAGCCTGTTTACATAAAAATAAATGAGCAATTTAATCAACCATACAAAATTTTGTTTGGCATTTCCTCTCAGAAGTTAGATAGTAAAATACCACAGTATAATGAATGTATATATGTTTAACAGGGCTGTGCATGCTTTGAAAATGATTCGAAGAAGTGCTTCGATCTCTGTGTGAGCAAAGCATCCCTCTGTTAAGGACTGAAGTCTTGTAGTAGTCTGGAAAATTTAATGAATAGTGGAATAGCTCACTCAAAATCTGAATCATTTCTCAAAGGGGCTGCAGATCTAGTGTTCAAAGCCCTAAGGATGCAGGCACTGTGGAAGTTTTTGCAAATACCAGCACAAATTAAAAACATGTTTAAATGGGGGATCTCTTATTTCATTCCATCCCATAAACACTGTATGCATGTGTATTAAAATGGCTAATGTCACAGAGACATCTGCTAGATGTCTTTGCTCTAACATACAGTCTATGCTACAGACAGCAGTACATGGAGAGAAAATTCAGGGGAATTTAGGCTTTTCTTAACCAATAAGAACACCTGGTGTTTGGTTTTTTTTTGGGGGGGGGGTGGGATATTTATCTCCTCTGCATCAGTTTAGCTTTTTCCAGCAGGAGGCATATAATGAACTGCTGTGAATTGCAGATTTCATCCGTAAAAATTTCAATTTGGCCAGCAGGGGGAGGAGAAGAGCAAATTTCAAATTAATACCACCAGTATTTGCAAACAAAATATGCCAATTTAAAAAAAATGCCAAAAGACATAAAAATCCTCAACCACATATGCATCAAGAGGTCATATATGTATACATTATCGTGAATTAATATGTATTCTAGTTACATCCGTGGAACTGTAGGCTAGATTCATTATGAAAAAGTAGAAATCTAGAGCCATTGATGGCATGTCATCATACAAGTTCCCCAGACTTTACAATGATTTAGCGAAGGTGCATGGTATTTTGCTGCAAGGTTTTCTCCTTGTTAAAATAATTGCCAGAAAAATGAGCCTGGAGACAAACAAGATGACATATACAAAAACCATTACCATCGTATTGCAGGAGAAGAGTTTGTCAGTCACGGAAGCATTGCCTAAATGCTTGATTACAGAGCCTACTGTCTGAATCCAACACTGCAGGCATCCCTAATTGATCGCTCTATACAGTAACATTAGGTTGCTTTATAGTGCTCTTCACCAAGCCACTTTAAATATAGTGAAGTCTTTTATGCTTTTTGCACTTTCAGTTATATTCTCTGAGCTGACTTAATACCACTATGCCTAAGAAAAAAGCACAATGACTACAAGCCCCTCATCCCACTTTCCCAATTTGTCTCCAAAGGCACGTAACTTGCCCCATCTTGCCTGTCACCCTATAAGCAGGTGTCAGTATTCTACACACAGATGCAATTCCTGGTAAATTCATTAGAGTACCTATCTGCTCCTGGCTAGGGCATTTATTTAATGAATAGTTCTCTTTTCTTTACAGGTATCTTTTAGCAGTTTCAGTACAAATAATGGACTTCCGCAGCATCGAAGTCCTTAATGGCAGCTCTCAATTAAGGAAGTGATTCTTTTTTTAAATAATTATATTAGAGAAGATATGTATACATTGGATCTGTCCCAACACATCAACATTCACATCCCTTACAGAAAATGGCTATTCTGAAGAGTCATTTCTGTTTTCCTCAAAAACATTAACTAGTGTCTGGAGCGCACCTGAGTATGGTCGACAGGATCTTTCCTAGCTAGGAGACATCACCCTGCACAGTGTTGAAACATTGTCTTGCCTCAGCTGACAGCTAATGATCAGAGTCAGATAGATAAGACGGTTGTGTCCAACGCCAAACCAGCATGTCCTCTCCTGCGACCCTGTGTGATTCAGTCTGAATCCGTGACTCATTGGAAGCAAGAAAATCCACTGCTCGATTCCAAATCTGCTTCATTTTTCTCCTGGGAAGCAAAAAGGGATCTTATTAAATTAAAGCCATATATATATATGCGCAAAGAATGTGGATCATCTTTTAAATGTGTTTTATAGCTTCATGTAGTGCTAGCAATAAGCTGAGAAGTGAGGGATAAAATGCTGTGATTTGGGACAGAAAAAAGACAGCATCACTATGGTATCAACCAACTTATAAAAATCCAAGATAAACTTGTAGGCTTATATTAAATCATATGTCATCAGAGTTATAGGTACAATCAATCAAAAGATTAAAATTTTAGGACAACCAATACAATTCAAGTTCAGGAAAGGAAGCCTTTTCCCATGAAATGAGTAATTAACTGAAGGAAATCATTCCCATAAAGTTTTTAAAAACATACAGTTGCAGACATCTATGATTAGAGTAGTTATTAATTATACATCAAGATGAAAACTGCTCTTGTGTATACCAAATACTGACAAATTACAGGGCAAGTTTGCTTCCTAGAGACAACCGGTTGGCTTCTATGGGGCTACAACATCTACACTGGGAGTGTATTAATAGCCTTGAGTAAAATGGAGAAAAGCTCACCTGTCCTGTGGTGGGATGAGGGTATCTCTGATATGAAGGATGCCTACATATGGGTAGCGTTCCAGATTCTGCTCCCACTCTTTGTAGTGATTTTGGACAGCACCTATGAAGAATTCAATACAAGTAATCAGGAAAACATGTATGCATCTGAGACTAAGAGGATTATATTTTTTACTAAGAACTCTACCTATGATTTTCTCTACCATCTCATACATGGCGTGCTCTTCTTCTTCCCTTTTCCGCCAGTAATATTTCAGAAGAATCAGAATCCCCCAAAGGAAAACTAAACCTGTAAGAGAAGCATGAAGATGAGAGCTTTAAAAAAATAAATGAGCTGTCTTGCATATAAGATTCTGAGAAAGGAATCTGTTGGCATGTCTTACCTTTGCACTCTGCTTAAGACAATCATATTTTATAGTGAGGTGCTTTTTGACAGTTGCCAAATAGCTATAAAGTTTTCATTACTTAGAGATTTAACAAAACCACTTATTAAAAACACAAAGTAGCTTTGGCAGTTGGGGTTGCATTTGTCTTACCATATATATACAGTACATACTTAAACTAATAAAGAATCTTGTAGCACCTAATACATTTAGATAGTACCTAACACGTTTATTGCAAGAAACATACATGGACTATAGTCCATTTCATTTTGCATTTTACTGAAGTGGATTATAGTCCCTGAAAGCTTATACAATACCAAGTTTGTTAGCCTTTAAAGTACTATAAAACTTCTGGTTTTCTGCACCAAACATACTTGGAATCATGTATGTTGTTATGAGTGTCTATGCTTTTACAAAGGAATAAATATATCTACATCCTTCTAATTATATGATTAGAACAATAAACATGAGATGATTCATTTTATTAAAATTATGTTGACTGAAAGTCACAGGTTTCAAAACTAAGGGGAAATCTGAATCCCAGCTTTTTCAGATCATGTATCCAAAGCTACATCCTTTATAGCGTAATGCAGCTCTAGAACCAGAGTAGTGATAATTTCTCCTTATTCTTGCTAGCGCTTATGTTATTCACAACCTCTGCAGGGAATCCTCCATATTGTGAATATACTACAACTGTTTAACGTTCTCTAGATTACCATGTTAATACATTTTTTTTATTTATTTATTTATCAAATTTCGTCACTGCCTATCTCAACCAAAAGAGGGACTCTGAGCGGTTTACAATAAAGCTAAGAGATTAAAATACAATAAAAACCAGATATATTACATATTGCATAAATATAAATATAAAATAGTAACCAAGATGGCAATTAAACGTTCTGATTCAGATTTATAAATACATGGGGACCACGTTAAGGTGCTAGCCACCCCCAGGATTGACTACCCCACTTCCCGCCCCAAGTGAGATGGCAGAGCCAGGTCTTTAACTCTTTCCAGAAGGTCAGGAGAGAGGGGGCCTGCCTCACTTCTGGGGGAAGAGTGTTCCAAAGAGTGGGGGCCACAGCAGAGAAGGCCTGCTTCCTGGACCTCGCCAACTGACATTCTCTCACGGACAGGGTCCGTAGCATGCCCTCTCTGCATGACTGGGTGGGATGGGTCAATGTAATGGGGATGAGACAGTCCCTCAGGTACCCTGGACCCATGCCATGTAGGGCTTTAAAGGTGATAACCAACACCTTGAATTGGACCCAGAAGCAGACTGGCACCCAATGCAGCTCTCGCAGCAAAGGTGTTACCTAAGATTGCCCGTGTAGCTGCATTCTGGATCAGTTGCAGCTTCCGGATACTCTTCAAGGGTAGCCCCATGTAAAGCGCATTGCAGTAGTCTATACGGGAGATGACTAGGGCATGAGTGACTGATCAGAGGGCCTCTCGATCCAGGAAAGGGTGTAACTGGCACGCAACACGAAGTTAAGCAAAGGCCCTCCTGGCCATGACTGCATCTGCTCTTTGAGCATGAGCCCTGAGTCCAGGAGGACTCCCAGATTCCGCAACAGGTCTGTCTGGGGCAGTGCAACCCCATCCAGAACTAAAGATGGTAAGTTCCCGGATACAGAGGAGCCCCCAACCCAAAGCCACTCTGTCTTACCAGGGTTCAGCTGAAGTCTGTTCCCTATCCAGACCCCCACAGCCCCCAGGCGCCAAGAGAGGGTGGTCACAGCATCACTTACATCACCCAGGATGGAGATGTACAACTGAGTATCATCAGCGTATTGATGATACCTCACCCTGTGGTGATGGATGATCTTACCCAATGGTTTCATGTAGATGTTGAAGAGGAGCGGGGAGAGTACCAAACCCTGCGGCACCCCACAAAGGAGGGGCCATGGGTCAGATCTCTCACTCCCTATCACCACCGATTGGGACCAGCCCTGGAGGAAGGAGGTGAACCAGTGTAGAACCACGCTGCCCACCCCCAACTCCCTGAGCCGACCCAAAAGGATACCATGGTCGATGGTATTGAAAGCTGCTGAGAGGTCAAGAAGAGCAAGGATGGATGCACTGCCCCCATCCCGCTCCTGCCAGAGATCATTCAAAAGTGTGACCAATGCCAAGGCCCTGGCCACCTCCCTATTCCAGGTGACAAGCAGGGCCTCTGCTGGACCATGCAGCAGATCCTCGGGTATAGCCTCCAGCTCCCTTTGGAACCCCATTGGGTCCATCAGTCGCCGGGGGCAGACCAATCAAACGGGTCCTGCCTCCCCGCGGAGGGGGGCAGCATAAGAGAAACTCAAGGCCACCAGGGTGTGATCTGACCATGACAGAGGGGACAGATGTAACTCTCCCTTCAGATCACATTGCCACTGCTCTGACAAGAAAACCAAGTCATAATACATGATTCAGAATAATAAATATTGCAACTAATAAGAAAAGTAACAGGCCTCGACAATGTCTGATAAGATGGGGAAGAGAATCCATTCTGATAAACACTGAAACACAAATTTGCGAAGTGATGGTGCACACAGAGACCCTTGATTTTTTTTAACCAGATAAATAATAGAGGAAACAATTGTGAGCCTGCTCCCTGGTATTAGATCACAAGACTAATTATTCAGAATTTTTAGTAACTGCTTTCACTCTCCAACCTTTTAAGGTCTTGAGTTGCACAAGATGCACATAGACTGTCAACAACACCTCCCATCCCCGGCAAACTTACTCCAAAAGAATATAAATAAGTTTGTGACAGCTGTGCATAGTGCTCGATGAAATCGACAGCCGAACCCCATCCGGGGGCGGGTAGATTCAAGACATACCACTTGCTTCACACTGGTTACTGGTTCTGAAGGCTCGCTGCCTTGCAACCTGACAGACAGAAGAAAAATCCCCTTTGAACAATGCAAAAAAACTAATGAGTCATAGTAATCAGAATTACAAAAATGTTGAGTCTCTTCACTTTTCAATTACAATTTTGAAAGACTGAGTTCTTACTGTAACCACTATAGAACATTTCATCCTTGGCTTCTTAATAATATATTAGGTATGGCTTTGGAAAGCAATAGCATAGCAATGTCATCTGGCAAAAAAAAGTCCTCCTCATACTTTTTTTTCACTATACAAGACATTAAACTTTTAAAAGGGACTCCTCCCCCAGTGACTGTGCAAAAAGCAAATTATGTTCTATTATTATTGGAGAAATTATTAAAGCCAAATTAGATGGAAAATTCAAAAAAATACATAGGTAGTCCTCAGTTAACAACTGTAATTGGGACCAGGGACTCTGGTGCTAAGCGACACAGTTGTAAAGTGAAAAATCATGTGACCATGCCAACTTATGATGGCAGTTCCTGTTGCAGCTGTTAAGCGAATCACACATGGTCATTAAGTGCAATGTCACATGACCGCAACTTGCGAGTTCAGCTTCCCCATTGCCTTTGCTTGTCAGAAGCCAGCTGTGAAGGTCACAAATGGCGATCATATGACAGTGGGACTCTGCAACTGTCATAATTGCGCACCAGTTGCCAAGTGCCCGAATTGTGATCATTTGACTGTGGGGACGCTGTGATGGCTGCAACTTTGAGGACCAGGTGTAAGTCTCCTTGTTCAGTGCTGTTGTAATTTTGAACAGTTGTGGAACAAGTGGTTGCTAAGTGAGGACTACCTGTACTTGAATTAAAATTTGAAACCTTTCAGGGAAAGGGCAAAAAATACCACATCGTTATACTAAAATATGAGATGAATCCACATAATGAGGTACAAATGATTCCAGCCCCCAAATATAGAACTGAGTATTTTCTCTTGGGTTAGCTGTGCTAGAAAAGAAATGGCAAAAGACATTTGAAAAAAGGATATGCCAAAGAGTAAGAGGAAGCAGTAGATAGGAAATAAGGGACTTGAATCTAAGAGGATGTTATCTGATAGCCAAGAAGAATGAATAGCTTTGCAGGGAGTAATCACTCTTCTTGCATGACACCTGAGTGCATACATATGGTATTTAGAATCTGTACATGTATATATAAAGAAACTACAAGCATAGATTGGAAGCAATTAAAGCTAAGAGAAGAAATAGCTTTACAGTGTGCATCAACAAGTAGTACAGGTAGTCCTTGACTTACGATGACAATTGGGACCAGAATTTCCGTCACTAAGTGATGTGGTCGTAAAGTGCAACTGCATAGCTTAGTGACGGCAATTCCTGCAGTCCTGGTTGCCGTTGTTAACTGAATTCCATGGATGTTAGGCAAGGCAGCTTCCTGCCAGCTTCTCACAACCTAAGTCAGTGGGGAAGCCGGCAGGAAGTTGCAAGTCCCAGGCCAGCAGGTAAGTGGCTGCTGCTGGGTAGGGGAGTGAGTGAGGGGGTGCACGGGGGTGTGGGAAGGGTGTAGGAGAGGCGCTGCACTGGTCGGGAAGGGTTCACAGGGGTGCAGCATGGGTCAGGAAGGGCACATGGGGGTGCAGCGTGGTTCAGGGAAGGTGGGCGGGGTGCAGCGTGAGTCAGAGAGGGTGTGTGTGTGTGTGTGAGTGGCTGGGGCTGCGCAAGCACAGAGGGGCTGGGGAGAGTGCACGGGTGGGGGAGATTTACCCCAAGGACTTGCAACCTTCCCTGCTGGCTTCCTCACTGACTTTCTGGAGAAGCTGCCAGGGAAGGTTGCAAATGGTGATCACATGATCCTGGGATGCTTGGCAACCCAGCGTAAATGCGAACAGGTTGCCAAGTGCCCAGATCACGATCATGTGACTGCAGGGGCACTGCAATGGCTGTAACTTTGGGGAGCAGCCGTAAGTCCCTTTGTTCAGCACTATCGTAACTTCAAACGGTCACTGAATGAATGGTTGTAAATCAAGGACTACCTGTACAGCTATACTTGTCTATAGCTTATATTTAGGAAGAAACAAGAGACATAGGGAAATGCAGTAGAAGTCCCAGTTTCCAATTCCTTTTAACAAGCTTTAACCAAGCAATCTAGATGACCATATTTCGGATAGCTAACCGATGTTACACCAGAGCTGCAAGTCATAAATTAAACACAGAAAATCTGTTGTCTAAATCACAGGTGAGACTAGTAAGTTCTCAAACTGGCACATTTTATCAGTTTTACTTATCTGATTACATTTTTTTTAATCCGTTCAATCATGTCCGATTCTCAGAGACTGCCTGGACGAGTCCCTGCAGTTTTCTTGGCAAAGTTTTTCAAAAGTGGTTTGCCATTGCCTCCTTCCTAGGCCTGAGAAAGAGGGACTGGCCCAAGGTCACCCAGCTGGCTTTGTGCCTAAGGTGGGCCTAGAACTCCTAGTTTCCCAGTTTCTAGCCTGGTGCCTTAACCACTACACCAAACTGGCTCTCATTTGATTACACTACCTAGAGACTAAAAATCTTAAAAATATGTAGATAAGCTCTGCTACATATTTGCTTCTGCTTTTAACAGAACACTGTTATATAAGTTCATGCATTTGTTGAAAAATTAGCAACAGCTTTTTAAAATGCTGTACATTCTTTTTGAGTTTCACACTGTCAGCCTTACACACATTGATCCAGTTCTGGTAGCTTAATCTGTTTAAGTGTTGATGGAATTCTTAATTATGGTGAACACAGTGGTGGAGAGTATATTTTATGTTTCCAAACTATAACCTGTAAGACTGAAGAAAATCTTAATTAGAAAATACTGAATTCCATCCTACCAGTCATCCTTAGCAAGTTCCTAATGGAATAGCACTTAACAATAGGGATTCTTCACATACAAAGAATGGAGAAACAACACAGGTTCAAACATTAGACTATAGTACAGCCAAGTTTTAGATAATGAGATTAAGGAGGAGGAGCATTTTGTTACTGCTAAAGCCTCATGTATACCAACAATTCCATAGCTTGGACAGAATTATCAATGCTGAGACATCAGTACTGAAATGTGATAAAAATTAGGGCACTACAGCTTTGTATATAGTGATTTATATGAGAATACAACTGACGCTCACTGAGGTCACTTTCAAACTACTACATCTATATCCATAACATTAGATTCTGCCAGCCTAAAATTCTGTACAAACTTTTTGGTAGAAATCAAAAAGACTTCAACATTGCTACAAACACAAAAGTAAATAATTTTTATGTACAACTATGACATATTTTGCTTCAGTGAAGGATTACATTAAAGGACTTAGCACATAATACCACAAATGTAAATTATGTTCAAATCATTAGAGCTATAGTAGCTTTACTTAATGAATGCCAAATGAGTTGAGATTTCTCTGAAAGAGCATAGGAATTAAGAGCAATTACTTTGTGAGAACTGAAGCAATTATTGTTAAGCAGGTTTAACAATAATTCCTTTGGCAGATGAGCGGCCATGTAAATGTGTTTAAAATATAAATAAGCAAACAAATAAATCTAATATAAAAGGCATAAAATCATGCCTCTGCAAACAAATGAATTCCAAAATGGTAGCAAGTTTAAAATTAGAATAGCAAATCTAATTAAAAAAAGTTATGAGGCTTCCTTCAACAGCAACTTTTCTAGGCAGAATTTCAAGTATACATTTCCAAAGAAAGCATTTTTAGTACAAAGAAACAGTTAATACACTTTGAGTAATTTTAGCATGCTTGCTGACTTGTCCCCAAATAACTGCGAAGGTATGCACTTCAAATTGCTATTATCCATTCTTCTTGCTCAGTAAAATTAATATGCTTTCTTAAACAGCTCATCTGCATCTGAGAGCTAAGTTTTCAGGTGGACTCCCTGCCTGTACTGAGTGGCTCTTGGTATCCCCTTCATAGTTCAAGAGAATGCTCCATAATATCAGGATAGGATAGGCCAAAAGTCCTTATAAATATATAACAGGCACTCAGAGACACTTTCTTTAAGACGAAGCAAAACTTAAGGGTGTTTTGCACAGACTAATGTTTGGTCTCCAGATACAATTGTACAGCCAATAAACTTTAAACCAAAGGGAATATGCTGGTTCACGGAGAATTAATTCAAGTCAGCAAGGATGTCGTCAAGCATGCCAGTAAGAGTGCTCTCAGAACAGGCAATTGAGACTATCCAGTTTTTTATTTGTAGCCCATTTGTAGAATGTGAACTATCCAGCATAAGTCAACTGGAATATCTCCAATGAATCTCCAGAAATCAGACCACATGAAACCATACCTACTAAGCTCATATTCCTACTACTTTTAAAGAAAAAGATAAAGCCAAGATATTAAACATTAAATACTTAAAATGAAGAGCAGAGAATATGTGATTAGAATATGAATTATTTTTCACAGAAAATCAGAAAAGGTACCATCTCTTTTTATTCCAAAAAGACTGTGAAATATTTAACTACTCGTATTTCAGACAACACAGAAGCAGGTTCACATGATCCCACCCCAACCTCCATGGTGAAAGAATCGGAGAAGAGTGCTACATGGTTCTGCCCTCACCAGTGAAAGATGCAGTGGAAATGTTTCCCAACTCTTTGTTCAACTATCTGAGAATGGGCCCTACACTGATTTATGCATGTAAAGTTTCTTTACAAAATGAGAGACCTGCCAAATCAGGCTTTGTTCTCCCATGGAGGAAAGCTGTAGGAGTACATCAAGGGATTACATCCCTTTTCCATTTCAGCCAAACATATGGAACAGTGTTTCTCAACCTTGGCAACTTTAAGCTGGGTGGACTTCAACTCCCAGAATTCCCCAGCCAGCAATTGCTGGCTGGGGAATTCTAGGAGTTGAAGTCCACCCAGCTTAAAGTTGCCAAGGCTGAGAAACACTGATATGGAGAGTATTTTTTATCATAGCTCTCAAGAGACTGCACAACAATTTAGATACATAAGGCAGATGCTGTCCCTAACAATTCCAACGTTTCTTTCCATTTTATTTCAGTGCAGGGAGGAAGGGTAATTGGAATCTTTTCAGTTTCAGGTTTTTATTTGTAACATGCAGAAATCCAGACTATATAACATGATCTGATGAGGCTTCTGGCTGAGGACTGGCATCTGGTCAGTATATTTTAACTGTTAAAATATATGTTTGAATGAATAATTTAATATGCAGAGGTTTATCTCACAGTTTTCAAACTTCTGGCACTTTATAATAAAGTAGTCAGTGGAAACAATGACTAGAAATAATAATTAGTGTAGCAACATTTGATTAATTGCTTAGATTAATAAATCATTAGAAATCTTTGATCAACTGAGAAGTTGTTCATTATTAACTGGACAGCACTATTTTAATTTTTTTTAAAATCTTTTTTTTTAAACCAAAGAAGGCAAGTAATAGATACCATCTCTGAAAAAGTTTCCTGTTTCTGTCACACTGTGCAAGGAACGTCTCTTTTAAGATAATGCCTGTAATAACAAGCGTTATCATCTGAAAGTGAAGTATTGTTTTCCATTTCATTACTATCATTTTATTTTATACAAATTTGGATTTCTCTAATTATGCAATAGACCTAAAAATAATACTTAGCATTTATATACTTCAAAGCAGTTAAAGCTCTTCACTTATAATAATTACTTGCAACAATTCTGCATGACAAGACTAAGGAGATCCAAGATTAGCAAATTCCTAATACAGAGTTATCTCTTAGCTAAAGCTAAAATAACCTAAGATACATTGCTTAAGCTGCCACAGATAGAGAACTTAACCATTCTTAAGAAAACCTGTACATTTTATGAACTATCAAACAGCACAGACTATCCACCATCAAATTGTGACGTTCCAGATGCTTGATAATTCACATTTTCACAAATGAGGCAGGTAATTTGATGGCTTTCAAGATATTCAGGCAATATCCACATTGATCTAAATAAAAGTGTCATAGTAGTGCCAGATTTTGGCAGATTCTAGAAAGCAGAGATCTTTACAGAGAAAAATTTCTCTCTTCTAAACCATTTCAATGCTTTCAGTTTTACAGAAAATGGAGCAAGCATATCTTCTAGATTCCAAGGGATAGTGGTATATTATATACTGATTCTTCTTAATCACTTACCAAATTCCTGAGTCCTTGTGACTGTCTAGTAACCACTGTAACGCATCCTCAAATGTTTCTATTGAATAGCCAGTCACATTCTGTAAGAAAGCATGCCCCCAAATTTAAGGTCATCTACATTAATCTATTAATGAAATCTTTTTGTGTAAATGCATTACTATCCTCTATTTATGTTATTTACATTATTATTCTACTGTTTGCCCTCAAGAAAATTAAAGATAATATGTATACACTTCAAGATACCATTTCTCTTACATCTGTTTTTATTTGGCCCATCCTTTTATGAATACTATACAACTACTTCAATAACCTTATAAATGCATTTACAGTACATGAATATAACTTGTTGAAAAGCTAAAGACGTATGACACAGTAACTATAATTTTACAACCACCAGATATGCTGCAGTGATTTTATATAAATATAGTATTCTTAGCTATAGATATTACTGGAAACTAAAAAGGGGAAACATGGTTTTTATACAAAAATAGATAAATGCTAGCAGCTCTAAAATATAGGAATTCTCTGTTTCTCAAGTGGAAAAGAACAGCAAATATGAGCAGATACATTATCTGGGCTTCTCAGAGAAAGAAACTGAAAAGAAATGGCTTGGGGAAAGCTGATGGGGGAAAAAATCAAATGAAAACATTTTTTGAAGATAACAAATAGAAATATATTCTAGTACCCCTTACCTCTATATAGTCCTTGGTCTCCCTAAATGGTATGCATTTACTTTCTAAATTCTCAGGATTTCCACACTCAAAATTGCCTATGAAAAAGAAAAAAAAAAGTTACCCGGATGGAAAGAACCCAACTTTAGACAATTACGAAATGTGCCAAACAGTATGAAAACTCTGAGCCAAGTTTCCTTTTATATCACTTTCATAATTGGTCAAAATACTTCTGTAGATCATATGCTAAAATTATATGTTTTATATAGGCTAGCAAAATAAAAGCACATTCTCATGTTAATCATCATTTAAGGAAATACTAGAGGAATGGAGAAACAATTAAGTGACACTTTCTGCAAAACATATGGCTCTAAAACAGCAGCCTAATGCCAATAAAACTAATGTGTCTTACTTTCTTTTTCTTTCCCAATTCCCTTTTCCTCCTGTATCATGTCCTTGTAGATTATATTTTTAAGAGTAGAAATTAATTAATAAAAACAAAAACAAAATTTGTTTAGGGAGCCTAAATAAAAAGTTCTATTTATGTTCTCTCAACAACAGGATCTTAAAAGTTTATATTTTGACGTTTCTACCATATGCTGATGAGGCAATTCAGACATTATATTTAAACTGAAAATGGCTTAATTCTTCAACAATATAACACATGAATGGGAAAAATTAAGTTTATGTTTATCAAATACTTGAGGTACCCTCTCTAATCATGCTTCTTTGGACTTCCCTACTAAGTGTGCACAGGATTGCAATCTAGAGCAGCTAGGACACTTGTTAATGCAGAAAAAGAAAATTACCTAACAGTAATTTTCATTTTAACAAGAAGACATTTAACAAGAAGACATTCAGTTCTATAATGCAGGCTAGAATGAATATAGCTTGAAAAAAACAAATTACCCTGAGAGAGAGGGAGTATATGGATTGTTACAATCAAAAGTTATTCCAAGCAAAAGAATTTTAAAAATAGAAACATTTACATCAAGATATTCTCTGGAGTTATTCATGTTTGGTAAAAGTTCATCCTCAAAATATTTCTAATAAGAACCTGATAATCTATCTGGTCTAGGCACTTTTCCTAGTTTAATCTTTTTTATAGCTTCAGAAAATTCCTTTATTGCTATAGGTTACAACATTTACAAAACATGATGAACTCCATCCTACAGGGAGAAAAGATGCCAGAGAGTTGGAAAGAGGCTAATATAGCATTAATACCCAAAGAGGGGCAATATTTGATTTTAACAAATCAAGGCCAATATCATTATTGAATAATGACTACAAGTTGTTCACAACAAGTCTAGCTGATAGACTGAAAATAATTTTGCAAGAATTTATTCATGAGGATCAATGTGGGTTTTTACCTAAAAGACAGTTAAAGGACAATGTTAGAAATGTGTTGGACATTTTGGAATATTTGGAGCAACATAATGAAAAACAAGCCACACTGATCTTCTTAGATACAGAGAAGGCCTTTGACAATTGGAACTGGGCTTTCTTGTTCAAGGTTTTGGAAGATATGAATTTTGGAGAGACCTTTATAAAATTGTAAGATTGATTTACACTTCACAGAAAGCACAAATAATTGTTAATGGAGATCTAACAAAACCCTATGAGATACAAAAAGGAACAAGACAGGGATGCCCACTGTCTCCTCTCTTGTTTATTTTGGTTCTTGAAATACTGAATAGAGATATAAGACAAAAAGAGAGGATTGTGGGAGTAAAGATTAAAAAAATAAACTTGTAAGTTAAGGGCTTTTGCAGATGACTTGATGTTGGTTCTGGAAGATCCTGTAAAGGGAACTGAAATATTAATGGGCAAATTAGAAGAATTTGGTGTATTAGCAAGTTTCAAGGTTAATAAACAGAAGACAAAGATGTTTACAAAAAATGTGAAAACAGAAGATCAAACAGAACTGATGAATAAACTGGTTTTAAGACTGAGAAGGTAAAATATCTGGGTAACATTATGACAAATATGAATTGTATATTATTTCAAAGTAACTATGTTAAGACATGGAATGAAGTTAAAAAAGATATGTTAAGATGGAAGAAAGTACAACTGTCCTTGCTGGGGAGAATTTCTGTGATAAAAATGAATGTCTTGCCTAGAATGATGTTTTTGCTTCAGACAATACCTGTTTTGACAACTGATGCACCATTTAAACAGTGGCAGAAGGATATATCTACATTTGTGTGGCAGGGAAAAACCATGAGTTAAATATAAGGTATTACAAGATACAAAGGAAAGAGGAGGATTGGGTTTACCTGATTTGAAATTGTATTTTGCAGCTTGTCGTTTGATTTGGATGAAAGATTGGGTGTTGCTGAGAAATAGAAGGCTTTTGGAGTTAGAAGGACATGACCTGAGATTTGGGGGGCATGGATATTTGTGGTATGACACAAATCAAGGCTAATGTGGATTTTAAAAATCATTATGTTAGATGTGTCATATTGGGAATATGGAATAGGTATAAATCCAGATTGTGCCCAAAAACACTTTTGTGGCTTTCAGCACAAGAAGCATTTTATAGATGAAAAGTAACAGGCAAACACAAATGGCTAACATATTGCAAGATAGTAGAATTTTGTCAAAGGGAATACAAAATAAAATCAAGAGAAGAACTGGTGGCAGAGGGTTATAGTTGTCAATGGTTCTCTTATATACAATTATTAGATTTAAAGTACATAAAATAATTTATGGTTCTGAACATACAGTAGTAAGACTGAATTGGAAATAGAATTGTGTACAAATGATGAATATGTAATTGCTAAAATGTATAAACTTTTATTGAAATTTGAAACAGAAGTAGAACAAGTGAAAGGATGTATAATAAAGTGGGCTAAAAAACTTGGTTATAATATACAGATGGAACAATGTGTCAGACTCCACAATCAGCAGATTGATGAATTGTCTGATCATGTTTGTCTGCCATGATGTGTCAATGTGTGTCAAGCCTAGAAGGGAGGGGGAACACCAAGGAGTGTGAAACTATTTTGTTTGGGCTAAAGGGGGAAAGTCAAGTTCTTACATTGGGAAAAATACGTGGTTGATAGAATTGAAATTTACACTATGTTATAATCTTAAGGTCATTTCACATGCCAGTAAGGTAATGCTCAAGATCCTGCAAGGTAGACTTCAGCAACTCATGGAGCGAGAATTGCCAGATGTACAAGCTGGGTTTAGAAAAGGCAGAGGAACTAGGGACCAAGTTGCCAATATCCGATGGATAATGGAAAAAGCCAGGGAGTTTCAGAAAAACATCTATTTCTGTTTTATTGACTATTCTAAAGCCTTTGACTGTGTGGACCATAACAAATTGTGGCAAGTTCTTAGTGGTATGGGGATACCAAGTCATCTTGTCTGCCTCCTGAAGAATCTGTATAATGACCAAGTAGCAACAGTAAAAACAGACCACGGAACAACGGACTGGTTTAAGATTGGGAAAGGAGTACGGCAGGGCTGTATACTCTCACCCTACCTATTCAACTTGTACGCAGAACACATCATGTGACATGCTGGGCTTGAGGAATCCAAGGCTGGAGTTAAAATCGCTGGAAGAAACATTAACAATCTCAGATATGCAGATGATACCACTTTGATGGCTGAAAGTGAAGAGGAACTGAGGAGCCTTATGATGAAGGTGAAAGAAGAAAGTGCAAAAGCTGGCTTGCAGCTAAACCTCAAAAAAACCAAGATTATGGCAACCAGCTTGATTGATAACTGGCAAATAGAGGGAGAAAATGTAGAAGCAGTGAAAGACTTTGTATTTCTAGGTGCGAAGATTACTGCAGATGCTGACTGCAGTCAGGAAATCAGAAGATGCTTAATCCTTGGGAGAAGAGCAATGACAAATCTCGATAAAACAGTTAAGAGCAGAGACATCACACTGACAACAAAGGTCCGCATAGTTAAAGCAATGGTGTTCCCTGTAGTAACATATGGCTGCGAGAGCTGGACCATAAGGAAGGCTGAGAGAAGGAAGATCGATGCTTTTGAACTGTGGTGTTGGAGGAAAATTCTGAGAGTGCCTTGGACTGCAAGAAGATCAAACCAGTCCATCCTCCAGGAAATTAAGCCAGACTGCTCACTTGAGGGAACGATATTAAAGGCAAAACTGAAATACTTTGGCCACATAATGAGAAGACAGGACAACCTGGAGAAGATGCTGATGCTAGGGAGAGTGGAGGGCAAAAGGCAGAGGGGCCGACCAAGGGCAAGGTGGATGGATGATATTCTAGAGGTGACGGATTCGTCCCTGGGGGAGCTGGGGGTGACGACCGACAGGAAGCTCTGGCGTGGGCTGGTCCATGAAGTCACGAAGTCGGAAGCGACTAAACGAATAAACAACAAAAACATAATCTTAAGGAGAATTTTTATAAAGTGATGTATCATTGGTATATGTTACCAGAGAAATTGTCTAAAATGTATAAAGCCACTTCAAATTTATGTTGGAAATGTGAACAAGAATGGACATTTTATCATATTTGGTGGATGTGTAAAAAAGGTAGAAATTTCTGCATTCAAATACACACACTGATCCAGAGGATTTTAAAGATTAATATACAACTGAGACCAGAGGTTTTTCTTTTGGGACTGATGGAGAGTTGGAAAAAAGTTATGGAATTTTGTTTTTGTACATGATAACTGCAGCGAGATTGTTGTATGCACAAAGTTGAAAAGATTCGGCACTACCCACAATGGAGGAACGGTTGGTGAAGATGATGGAACTTGCTGAGATGGCTAAATTGACTTCTTTGATCAGAGAAAAGACAGTATCTACGTTTATTGCTAACTGGAAACCTCTTATAGACTTTTTGTGTGAAACAGAAAAAAAATGAACTTATGATTTCTGGTTTTGATGATTAGACAGGATAGAAACAAGAGAGTTATGTTGTACCCATAGAGTAAGAGGTAAATTTATAATGATACTTATAACTGCTGTAAAGAAGATCTGAAGCTACTTCTTTGTATCTTTTTTCTTTCTTTTCTATTTCTTTTCTTTTCTTGCACTTTTAGCTTTCTCTTTGATTCCTTTCTTTTTCTTACTTTATATTAGTATCAGTTTTATCTTCCTTTTAAAAAATCATACACACACACATAAACATACATATAGTGGGACATTCAGAAAAGGTAAAAGGAAGTACTGTTCTATCCAGCACATAGTTAAATAGTAGCCAGGGGTGCCAACTTGGACAGCTTTAAACTGGGATTCAATAAATTCATGGAGGTATACCCTATCAATGATTCTAAGTCAGAATAGCTATGTATTACTTTCAGCATTCCAAGCAGTATGCCTCTCAATTCCAATTAACCCAAGCAACAAGTGGAGCTGCTGTTGCATTATGTCCTAATTTTAGGCTTCTAGTAGATATACAGATGATCATTATAGAAACAGAGTGCTGCCTTTAGGTCTGATCCAGCATGTCTTATATTCACCACGTATAAAATTCTTATATTTAAATTTAGTTTGAAAATACCCAATTGGTGGAAATAATCATTTTTATACTTAGATTGATCAGAACTCACCAGCTTGAATTGCAAGATAGTTGTACAACTCATGCAATATGGTCACTGAAATTTCTTCTTGTTTTTCCTGACAGTACTGAAAAAAAATAGAGGAAAAAACAGTGAATAGCACTTTTAAGTACTGAATCATTTTGCATGGTGATGGGGAGTAGGTTTAATATATATCAGTCCCCTTCATAATATCCAGAGTGCAAATACTGTACAAGCATGAACCTAAAAAAATATAGTCTATACATGGATGTTGCAAAATCACAGAGCTAGCCATTTAAATACAATTCTGTATCAGTATTTGTCTTTTTCAGCTATGTACTGTGGAATAAATCACAACTATAGTCTCAAACAGGAAATATTAAAGACTGCCAGCTCTATTTTAGCTTATTTTGAAAAGTAACTTATAAATCCTTGTCAAAAATCTTATCTTTTTTATAAATTATTAAAGCATATTTATATAAAAACAAGGATTTAGCCCTGTAGAACTGTAGATTTATGGAGTTTGAATGATTCTTTATACTAACTTGACAAAAATAGTCTATTAATTCCATATCAATGAATTATTAAATGATATTTGGAAAACAGAAGAGGCTCACTTATACAATATCACTAATATTAAGTGGCTGGTACACCATGGTTAAGAACTAAATTTATGACTTTTAACTTACAGTATCTGTACTTTTTTCACAATCCACGGTCAACAGCTTTACTGTGAATGAAAGTAAATAATTAGTTACTTGCCAGTGCATACACAGAGTAGTTGTTATTCCTTTGGACTTTATTTTTAACAATAAGTGTGAACCTGACATGTTTCTTGAAAATGCCCATTTTGTTGAATGGACCTTAACTAAGTGTACAACACTAAACTTTAAACTGCAACTAATTACTTATCATCCCACTAATTTAAAGGAAATTATTCATACATCAATGGTATTAAACAAGATAAATTAGTCACATTCTGCATTTATGTCAAAATAAGGACAGCAGTAGTTGACTTTGAAGGTTATCTGGGATCTTGATCACAGACCAAAAATGTGATTTGAATTCTTGAACTTTTATGTCTTAAAATATAATAGACAAATTTTGACAGAGACTTATGCTGCCATACTATTAGAAAAATATGCATGTTACATCAATGAAAGCTTATAATTTGTCCACTCATACATGTATTAATATCCACATTAGCTGATTACTGAGAAAGTTTCTTTGACATGATGGCTAGATTTTGTATTCTTTGCCAAATGGAAATGAATGCTGCTCAGAATATTTTTTAAACAGGGGCACTAGTTAAAATTATTTGTATTCAGCATGTACACTCTTTGCTAAATGTTTGCAAAAGCAAAGTGACCTTAAAAATTGTGTGCTAAACCAATCATGGACCCCCTTTGTTGAAGTAACTATTATGATTCTGTAGTAGTGGTTTGATATAATGAAACAAATATCCAATAAGAGTTACCTAAAACTCAGGCTTACTATGCAGTCAGTTTAAAATAATATGGGTAAACACACATACTAAGCTCTCAAAATGATAACATACAGTCTTTATAATATTTGGCCTCACAATAAATAGGAAGGCCATCCTAAGCTAGTGTTCTGGGAAAAAACCCTCACATCATATCTCACATTCATTATTAGCCTTGAAAGGCCTGAAGCCAATTCTACTTGTAAATGCAGTATATCCATAAACACTTTGAACTAAGGAGTGGAATAACTAAACTAAAGAAGGAGGAGGAGGAGGGGGTGGGGAGGAAGAGAGGGAGGGAGAGGAATGGAGCTGAGACTGAAAAGGAAAGGAGACAAAGTATGTCTACAAGACAGTTAAATACTACACGTACAATTCTCCACAGACCCTTCCAGATGAGCAGGTCCCATCATCTTCACCCAAAGGATGCCCAAGAAAATTACCAGCAGCACTAAGGTTGCCACCCACAGGAACCAAGACAAATAAAATTCTAGGCCTTTGCCCTTTCTTCTGGGGCTCTGAGCTTGATATTTCTGACCTACATATTGCAGAGTCCTGTCCCAATGGGTGCCAAAACTAAAATCTCTTTCTGCTCTTGTCCCCAAGAGTGTTTTGGCACTTCTGGAAGCTCCTTCTTTCTCTCCTCTCCTTGGCAGCCTATAGGTTAATTCTTCTCCAATTCTCTGTGTTACTGAGGGGCTGGGAGCTGTCCATCTCTCGCTTGCTAAACTGCCCCAATTACTAAACCCTACAGTGCTTTCTCCTGTTCTTGATTCCCACGAAGAAACGGGGTTCAGGCTCTGCTCCTTTTCCCACCACTTGCCAGAGCTTAAATCCTCTTCGCTCGAGGGCACTGCACTCCATGGGGTACTAGAAGTTAATCTATCTGCCATTGCCCCCCTCAGATACGGGGGTGTAAAGCCCTCATCTGCCTCTAATTGGGTTCTTCTTGAGGCGAATCCAGTACTGGGCCTCCAGGGGCTGCTGGGTGTAAGCACCTCTCTAGCTGGCAAGGGGATCCTCCCAGGAGTTAAACTAGTCTCGGTCGGCCAATGGTTTCTTTGAGCAAGCCTTCTACTCCCTGTCGCTGCCTCCCAGCGCGACGACTCGTAGTCGCTCCGCTCCTCTTCGTCCTCGCCCTCATCGTCCTCACTCTCCCTCCTAACCAAGATGTGGGCCCGGGGGGTCGCTCTGGGGCCGACCCGGGCGGCCGCTGTGGGCCTCACGGAGCTACTTGGGCTCGGAGGGACCGCTCGGGAGCTGGTGCGGCTTCTTAGCCCGGCCGCCACCTCAGCTCGCAGACGGGTGAGTTTCTTGGCGTAGAGTTTTCGGGTGGAATCGGTAATCGGGCCCGGCTGGTAGCCAAGGGCCAACAACTCCGCCCGCAGCTCTGCATCTGACAGCCGCGCTGCAGCCATATCCAGAGAGACCCACAAAGCACAACCCGGAAGTAGTACTGTCCGACCAAGGAAGGACTACCGCCATCTCGGTAGTGGCAAAGCTTCGAACTGCCATTTTACAGAAATCGAGGAGAGTTCCGCCCTTACTTCTTAGCACCGCCATATCGAGAAGGTCAAAATCAGACTTGCAATGTGATGAGAAGCGCCTTTTTGGCTTATAAAATATGTTTTAAAAATTAAAAACCCAGCCTAGAGAAATGCAATTTCTTTTCATGGCAGATCACACTGAAGAAGCTCTACCATGTAAACTAAGGAGTTTTTAAAAAATTCTCATTGAAATGTAAAGTTTAAAAGAAGATGGTTAATTTCCATTTGTAAAACAAACACGCTGTTTTCGTAACTGTCAATCACATTCATCTATACAATACGCATGTGTAGTAAAATACAGTATTATGGGTACTTACCTAGGAACATGCCTACTTCCTTTGGAGTAAAGAAAGATTTGATTTTAAAGCATTGTAATACTGATATAAATGTAGGGAATTGAAACTATATATGCAAGGAATAAGAATATCAACAAGGAGAGGAGAAGGGTTATTCTTTTGTCCAACGTTACTCTGTCCAAAACTATAAATGGTCTTGTCATCTCATATTTAATTAGAATATTTTTGGACATTTTAGCAATTACATATAGTTTCAAAACTCTGAAGTGTAGAATATCTTACCTTAGCATAGCATGGGCAAGCTAGGAGTAAAACTAGATTTTAGTAGCCTTTGTGGCATACTGATCAAAATGTTCCAAAACTGACTGATAAATGTATCCTAACACATGGCATAGATATGATGAAGGCTAGTAAACTGTCAGACTCTATGAAAGCCTCAGCTGACCAAAACCATGTTGGATCTTGGTGCAATATTCATTGCATTGATCAAAATACAAGATACATTGTATGTATGTGAGATTAAGTGAAAGGAGAAGTAATAGATCTGAATGAAGGTAATAGTGTGGATTTAATGAATTTATTCAGGGGAGTGAAGATAAAGGTGCAATTATGACAGACATATAATATATGTTAGAATGAATTGATGTCATATAGATGGTTGTAGAGGCATATGAAAATAAGAATATATTGGTGAGTTATAGTTACATATTATGTTCCAGTGAATGGTGATAATGAAAGAACTACGGATAAACTTTGGGGAAAATTGCACAACATTCTGAATGAATGTGATCTGGAAAAAAATGTTACTTTGTTAGGTGTCATGTATTTATGAGTGGGAACAAGAAGAGAGTATAGGAAAAATGATTAGGCCATTAGAAGACCCAAGAATGAATGACAATGGTTGTTGAATGGTAGGCATTTGCTTAGAAAATGGTGTGCTTGTTCTTAATATATAGTATAGGCCTGCAAACATGTGACAAAAGAATTACTCTAGAAGGATGGTTGATTGAATTGCTTATAGTAGAAAATTGAAAGAATTTGTGAAGAATACAAGGACTGAGAGAAGTTTTGAATGGAAGACAGACCCATGTTAGTAATATGAACAGTAAAAGGTAAAGGTTCCCGTTTAGTCATGTCCAACACTAGTGGGCGGTGCTCATCTCTGTTTCATGGCCGAAGAGCCAGCATTGTCCAAAGACACTTCCACGGCCATGTGGCCAGCATGACAGTCACGGAAAGCTGTTACCTTCCTGCTGAAGTGGTACCTATTTATCTACTCGCAATTGCATGCTTTCTAATTGCTAGGTTGGCAAGAGCTGGGGCGAGTGTGGGAGCTCAGTCATATGGTGCTCGGGTCTTGAACCGAACTTGCAACCTTCCGATCAACAAGCCTGGTGTCTTAACCACTGAGCCATCACGCCCCCTCTAATATTAACAGTAGACCTCATGAAAAATAGGCTTAGATGAAAAGGAAAGAAGTGAAAGAAATGAGTGTTAAATTAGAATGACTGAAAGTATGAATTCTATATGCGAAAGTATTAGAAGATTAATAATGTAATTGTAATAGTATTTATTTATTATGTGCTTTTATCAAGGGATGATACATATCAAAAGAAAAACACAAGTAAAAAATTCCATCCAGTAAATTGGTTTACAACTTAATAACTAACCCAGTAAAGCAAATATTTTCAATAAAATAAATCAAACACAACAACCAAAAGGACCTTAAGATACTGAAAAGTGAATATACAGTATATGCATAATTAATATAAAACAAATATTACCCTGAAAACTTTCCTTCTTGATAATAGTGGGATAAAAAAACCTGCACTAACCTACAAGTAAAATGAAAAAGTCTTCAAACCCTATTAAAGACCATCAGGCAAAGGGCCTTTCAGAGAGGCAAAGGGAGGGATGGAGCTGATTCCAGAGCTGTAGGGTCATGTCTCTGAAAGCCCTGAGCTTGTGATTCTGGCAAGGGGAATAGAAAGAAGACCCTCCCCAGAGGAAGGAACAAGCAGGGTTGTTAAGAAGGAGAAATAAGAGAAGACAGTTACTGGGGGGATTGTGATTGTAGAGCTATAAACAAAAGCACCAGTATTTCAGTCCTTCAGAGCAGGAGTCAGTGAAGAGCCCTTCATTGCCATGAAACATGGGAATTATCTAGAAAGTCCAGAACAGTCCAAACTATTAAACTCCCAAATGAATGAATGGAAAGTGGACATGAGGAAGGATGATGTGGAAGTGGCTTAGCACAGAGTAGGAAAAAATGTTATAAAATGTCACAAAAGACTTTGGAATTATGCTAACAGGAACTATGAGAAAGAATGCTTAGTGGGATGATGAAGTAAAAGAGGCGATGGATGGAAAAAATGCATATAACAGAATGCTGCAAAAATTAAAAAGATACTGTATAATGTGTTTAGAGTAGAAAAGATAGTTTCAAGGAACGGGGTTAGATCAAGAAATTAAGATTAAAAGGGGCTGGAGAAGAGGCCGAGAAAATGCAGTGATTTTGAGTAGATTAAAACATCTTCCTCCCCATTTTGTAATTTTCATTCCATTTTGTAGGGTTTTTTAAAATCATTTTTCAACCCATTTTGTAGGGTTTTCATTCAAGAAGAGTTAAGTAACAAGCCTCCAGCATGTGAAGAGAATTAAAAATAACAGCCATGAAATGGTTTGGGATAAAATTGAAAAGATGGAAGGCTGGAAAGACTATTTTAGAGATTTTTATGGGAAAGATAGTAAATATGTTGAAGAGCAGACTTGAAATGAATGGTCTAAATATTAGTGTCCAAGGGAAAATTTGGATGAAAAGGAAAAGCTATGGGAATATTGAAAATTGTAAGGTTGCAGGTGTGGATGGTATAACTGGAGTATTAGAATAGGGATGTGGTTTGCTTTGGAGTGTCTGTGTGACTTGCAGTATGTGCGAAGATTGCATCTGTGTCTGACAATTGGGAGCATGCTATTATCATTCCCTTATAGAAAGAAAATACCAAGTCTACATGGAAAAACTAAAGGTGGATTAGTTTATTAAATATTTCTGGAAAGTGTTTGACAGAATCCTGGTTGAAAGGCAATGTGTAGTATGTTGTCTATTGTGAAGAATGAATGGTTGTTGAATAAACAAAAGTGGCTGCATATAAGATTATGTTTCTATTGGCTTTTTCTTACGGAAAGCAGAGTTAAGTATGTTAGGAGGAACAAAAGAATAATGCAACCTCTGTTTAATGAAACAACTGGGGGAAGGGGTGTCTGTTACTCCTGAACATCTCTTCAATCACAAATTACATCATTTACAGCAATTCAAGTTGTTTGCAATAAATTTATATAAAGCGTTATACAGATGATGTAATTTGTCAGGCCTGATATTATTTGCATATTTGTGCAATGATGCCATTACGCAAATAATGGTTGTAATTGCTGCAAATGACACATAACTAATATAGTTTTAACATTAATTTAACAAATGGATTTGTTTTATATGGGGGGGGGGTGTCTCTGCACATAATTTGGTCTATTGTATTCAAAGTCTGCTAAATGGGGGGAGGGGTTCTGTTAAATCAAGGTTTCACCCTAAGCTGAATGCAATGAGAATGTGTTACTTGAAAAGTGTGTGTGGCAAAACAAGAATAGATCAAGAATAAATGGGTATTGAATGAATACAGAGGTGAGGGAATAATATAAAAGAAGTACATTGAGGTGGTTTGATTATACAGAGAGAATGAATAAAGATCAAACAGAACAAATATATGAAGGCAGAGTAAACAGGCTGAAAGGAAGCAGAAGACTGAGAAAGTCATGGTCGGATATTGTTGATATAATCCTCAAAAAAAGAGTAGTTTAATGATCAAAAGGCAATGTATGAATGAGTGTGTGGACATGGTAGGACCAAAAATGGTTGTAAGGATCGAAAGGTATGGGCATTGAGGTACAGTACATTTAATTACATTCCTTTTTTCTTGTCACCTACCATTAATTCCTTTTGCTTACTATTCTTTCTGTGCATCATGTTACTTAACCCCAAAACTTAGGTGTCTAGTACAAACTGTGATACAAAAATGATGAAGCGTGCTTTGCAGCATCATGACACAAGCCTCCGCCTTTCATAGCAGTGTTTCAGTGTTGGATGCAAGTTATGTAGTTTATGTCACAACATACATTTCATCAATGCTTGGAAGAGAATCATACGATGGGTATGCATGGGTACCTCACAGACTAGCA